>NW_026063260.1:300000-485958 GCF_024362695.1 Pectinophora gossypiella | reverse complement strand
AAGCGCGTTTACCGCTGCGCCACCGAGCTCCTCATTTTACGAATAAAAGCATGCATGCATACCTTAGTAAATATAAATTTTAGTTATGGCTGTATTTTGAAAAATGTATTTTGATTACTTGTGGCTCTGCCCACCCCATTAGGGATTACGGGCGTGAGTTTATGTATGTATGTATGTTGAAAAATGGGAATTGGCGGGTAAAAAAAAAAATTGTATGAAAAAATCTAAACTGCATAAGTTAGATGCTTGAAATTTGACATGCATATATTATATACCTTAGTGAATGCAAAGTTAAAAATTTCCCTGGGAACGGGAAGCGAGTTAGAGGCTTGAAATTTATAACTCGCGGTAGTGGCAACCAAGAAACGTCGCGGCCGCGGCGGCGTTTGTGGGGCGGCGACAGCGGTGGCGAGGCGCGGAGGGGGGGCAGATACCCGAGTGAGCAACCGGAACGCGGTAGACGCGTGAGGGCAGACGTCGTTGATGGTCGTGTCAAATATTGAATTTTGCGGGCGAACTTTTCACTATTCTTGGATGGTTCAAATCTTTCGTAGGTAGTTTTCTGTTGAATTTTCCAGGCGGACGTTTCACGGCGTATTTCTGTTGTAATTTTTAAATTTTGTTTAAATTTTCGAAACTGATCGTATTTTCCTAAAATATCAAACCAAATCATAAACTAATAATCTAGAAATTAATAACAATTCATTATTTAACTGAGCTACCTATACTTAAACCTCATTTAAAAATAATAAAATTAAGCATTTTTTAACCTTTCTCCCACACACACAAAGATCTTTCTTTTATAACACGCCACGCGGACGGAGTCGCGGGCAAAAGCTAGTATTATAATATTCCTAATAGTAAATAAAAATAAAGGTTATAAATTTATCGACATCAGAAATGTGCCTAAAGCTGAACTAAGCTTATTTTTTTTATGTAATATCAATCATACATTAACAGAATTTGATTTAACTCAGTTTGAAAAAAATACATTAAAATAAATTCCTGGAGAATCGGTTTTAGTTAATTTACCCAGGTATGCTAAAAGTACCTACTCTTGAATAAGTAATTATGTGTATAATTATTAATGATCGTAAAATAAACTGAAATTGCTGTATATACAAAACTTTATCTTTTTTTTCTGTGTTGCCGAGTTCTTCAAAATTATCTATTAATTGACCTGACCGTTATTCGAAGCTTATAGCTATATATTGAGATAGCTGTCACCTGTTCCCGACTATTTCTTTCTCTTTCTATTCTGTAAGTCTATCCCTCTCTCATCTATTTTTCCACCACCACCACAAGGGCGAGTTGTGCGGAGCTACATTTTGTTTCATTGGCGTCCTAGTTCCCGCCGTAATCGGATGTGCATAGAAGCACTAATATAATTTTATTCATTTCATAATTATATTTATTCTCTTTTTCTTTATAAAGTAGCGTGAAACGGAACAAAATTTTAACGAAGTGTATAATTTAACGGTTTTCCGTTCGTTTCGATTTTTTTTTATTTAAAACCAAGATTTGTGTTTCTACCTTACGTAACGTGTTTTTTCCTTAGAAAATTATAATTATGGAGGAAAGTGATGAGATTATGCCTGGGCAAGTAAGTAAAAAGGCCATGTCTCCAAGAAATCGATCATCATTTATAGACATTTTATAGACATTTTATACATTTTATAGACATATTCAATGTATCTAGTTCTAAATTTAAAAAATCTATTATTCAAGCCCTAAGCTGATTTATTTTTTGTTTAATTTATAACATAACCTATTTCAACTCACTAGACGACATTGTAAACTAATACGTGGATAATGTGGTTGATTGTACATGTACTTATGTGAAAAAATCATACACCTGTTGTTAATATATCATGTATAATTGTTTATTATCCCATGAAAATAAATAAATAAATAAATCATCGTCAAGCAGCTCAAGTAGCAGTTTATTTATTTATTTATAACACACATAAACACTATCATTACAGGTGATCCCCAATGCGATAGTGAAGAACATACACACAAAGTACAACATCTACATCCTATAACTAATAATAAACAATGATACCTTTATGAATTCACTCAGAGCACAGAGAAACACGTCCACTTCATTATTAATTACATTAATAGTTCTGAGAGCCCGAGTTAACGGTGCTTCGTTCAGCAAGTTGGTTCTCCCGCGCGGTACCACCAGCAGCGGCGGTCGCCGCCGGCGCCAAACGTATCTATCAGGAACACACAATCCTACTTGCGCTAATATCTGCAGATTATATATTCTGCCCCTTACGATCTTAAAGATATGCACGACCAGTGCCAATCCCCTCCTGACGCTCAATTGATTGTACCCAACCATTCCTAAGACAAAAAGGGTGGGATACATCAATGGGTAATATGGATACACCCCGTATAGTCTCATGTACAGGTACCTAATAAATTTATTCTGGACCTTCTCCATCATGAGTCTATATTTGGCTTCATGCGGTGACCAAATGCTCGAGCCACATTCAAGTTGACTCCGCACCAAGGCATTGTATAAGACCACAATTGCTTTGATATTTGTAAATCCGTTTACTCTACGTAGGACAAAACCCAGATTTCTGAACGCTTTTTTACATATTTTCACAATGTGGTCCTTATACGTTAACCCTGATTCAAGACAAATCCCTAGATCCTTGACTTCATTAACCCTTGCCATAGGCGTATTGTCAACCTTATAACCGTATTGGATAGGCGTGTGTTTTCGAGTAAAAGTAATCGTCATACATTTTGATGTGTTGAATTGCAATAAATTTGCCCTACTCCACTCCCCCACCCTATCAATATCATTTTGCAGTTTATCACAGTCTTCAGGTTGTTGTATAGTGTGATATAGTTTCAGGTCGTCAGCAAAAAGTAAACACTTCGCGTCTTGCACCACGTTCGGCAGATCATTAATCATTAGCACAAACTGCAAAGGCCCGAGGTTACTGCCCTGGCTTACTCCTGACCGAGTGTAATAAGGTTCCGATGTATAACTTCCGTATTCTACATACTGCATCCTATTATTTATTTATTTATTTATTTATTCCAAAAATTAAGTACAAACAGTGATTAAACTAACTAGCATCGTTAAACCATGGTTATACCAGCTGGTGGGGTATATGTCATATAGCTAGCAAAAAAGTGTAGTAGATGTGGTGTGAAACCGACAGCAGCCAACTTCCTCAATAGCACATCATTGTTCACTAAATCAAAGGCTTTTTTGAAGTCAAAATATGCTGCGTCAACCTGCCCCCCACCATCTACTGCTGGTATAACTCCTGCCATATAATTTTGCAGATTACTTGTGGTGTTTCGCGCTGGACGAAAACCATGCTGGGCCTCCGACAGTTGTGCGTTTACTTGCTCAAATATATTTTTGTGGATTGCAGACTCAAATACCTTCGCCGAAGTTGACAACACTGCGACGGGTCTGTACCCATCTACTTTGGTTTTCACTCCTCCTTTTGGTACTGGAACAACACGAGTTGTTTTCCATCTCTCTGGAAAAACCGCTGTCCCTAAAGATAAGTTGTAAATGTGTAGTAGTGGCTTAGCTAATACCGATCGACAATCCCTGAAGATGTAAGGGGGAATACCGTCAGGCCCCGCCGACCTCTTCGGCTTTAGTTTTTGCAGCGCTTTCTGTACATCGCCTAATTGTAATTGATTTAAGTGAACCCTCGCCGCCCCATTGTGGCTGCCCGCGTCTACTATCGCCGCTGTTACGTTCAGCTCAGCTCGTTCCGTACTATAAACCGAATGAAAATATTCCGCAAATTCCCGTACACATTGCTCACCAGATAAAACTTCTCCATTTTTTAAAACTTCTTGGGGTCCCCTATTTCCTCTTTTTGAACTAATATAATTCCAAAATGACTTTGGATCCCTAAGCAGGTTATTTTGCACTATTTGTTCGTTTTGTTTTTGTGCGGCTTGTATTAATTTTTTTACTCTTGTCCTACACAACGAGAATACTTCATAATCCGATTCTAATCCACTAGCTTTAAACTGTTTATGAAGTTTAGATTTTAATTTAATTTCGTGAATAATTTTACCTGTATACCAGTCCGGATATATATATTTCGATCTACTAGAGAATCTTCGTTTTTTCCTGGGTACACATATATCTATAATGGCATTAATTGTATTATAAAAATAATCTAAACTCATTTGTAAATTTAATTTATAAATCGGAGACCAGTCTGCATAAGCTATTAACTCGTAAAGTAACATAAAATCCGCCTTATTAAAATTCCAGCCCGTGTGTATATTTTTATTGTTGTTATATCGGTGAGGATCGGTTGGACTGTCAGACTCCGATAGCCACGGTGGCGGTGCGGGTGCAGCGGGGGCGAGGCGCGGGCGCGAGCGCAGCACTATCTCCAGCGGCGGATGATGTCTATCCACCGGTACAAGCGGCACGCGAGCTGCGCTGACCTCCACCCGCACATCCGTTCTCCCTTCTTCCCTGAACGAGCACAAAACTAAGTCTAAATTACGATCGTTACAATTCCCTACTGTATTTCTCTGAGTGAATCCACAAAAAGTCAACAAGTATTCATACTGAATAGTTATTTCTGCGGAACAATTATGTAAATTAAAATCGCCTACTATAATTTTATCGTGACAATTATTACAAAGTTGTTCAATAATCCTAAAAAGTAACACGTATTCATTTTCCTTACTATTTGGGGGAATATACACGACACATATCATAAAAAGGAATCTACTTTGTAGGTAAATATTTGCACAAACAAGTTCAAATGTATGATCGTTAACGTTTACATCGCTCGGCGTAGGTACTCTTCGCATCTCATACCGCGGTGTGGCCACTAAACACGCTCCGCCGTGTTTACGTCCATCAGTTCTATCGCAGCGTATTGTATATCCTGGCGGAATCATTTCTGCATCGTGGATTGACTCGTTGCAGCTTGTTTCCGTGATTGCAAATAAATTTGCACTCGATGTTGCCACGCTAGTAGTGAACTCCTCCAATTTGGTACGAAGTCCTCTCACGTTTTGGTAAAAAATCTCAGTTGTTGTGTCCTGAATTTTTGGTGTATTTCCTGGATTTGCGAAACCACACCCATTCGCAAAATTCAACATTTACCGGCCAGTTTTCTGCTTGACATAATATGTCATATCTACTTTCCGGTACTCCTACAATAAACGATACGTAGTCTCTTTCCGTTTTATGTCTGATTTTCTCCACTTTAATTGGTACCTCTTCGTCAGCAAATATATTCTTTATATGCTTTTCTAAACTATCTGTTGTAGTTTCCTTTTGGAGACGCCATACATGTAAAAACTTTTTACGCTCAGTCCCCTGAATTTCCGTATTCATTGAATTTCCACCTCTCCTTACTTCACTGTTAGGGTACCTATTTTTTTTCCTGTTTACAACTGTCCAGCTATCTTCTCTCGATTTTTCCGTACCAACCGTATTAACCATATTCAATTTCTTATTTATTGTCCCTCCATCCCTCATCGCCGCTGATTTCGTGGCCCCACCGGCTGTAGATGCATTGTTGTTGGTAGTTATTTTTAAATTCTGTTTCACTACCTCCACAAACGGAATCGGTTGATCCTTAATTACTTCTTGTGATACTTGACTGTCCTTTGTTATCTTATAATTTCCGAGACCAGCCTCTAGACTATTGTTTTTTTCTACTAACATCTTCATTTGCGCTTCTAAAACATCCACTTTGCTTGCTTTCTCAATAACTACCCGCATCATACTTTTCAATTCTCGCAATTCCGTTTCTGTTTGAACAAATTTACTCTTTAACATTTCGTATTCCTTTGTTCTCATCTCCATGTAATGCGACATCTCTAACCGTAACTGACGTAATTCCTCCATAACTTTACTGTCGCTTTCCGTCATAGACAGCTCATTAGGGTTAACGCCGCCGCCTCGCTGAGTAGAAACAAAGACGCCCGGTGTAAAAGTCTTATTCATTGTATGATTCCCTCGGACCGGCGTGTTAGAATTATCCGCCTTCGGCATACTTCTAAGGCAATCTGGACAAACCCAATTCTTCTTAAATTCCGGCGTAAGATTTTTTAATTTCTCCGCCGTCCACCCAAGACACTTCCCATGGTACAGCTTCCGGCATGTATCTTGCGAACATTCCATATATGATATATCATATATCGCTGAATCACACCCATCACATTTTGTGCTCATTTATACGTCACTTGATGTTAACTCTCGGTTTAATAATAATATTTCACGTTCAGTCACCAAACACGTCCGTACGCCACAGCGCGCGCGCGCAGTTCCAGTTCGTCATCGGATAGCTCGCCACCGAAACGATAAAAGCGTCATCGCCGACAAAAGAAAAGGGGGGGCAAACGATCGCGGCCTCACCGCAGCCGCTCAAACCGTAAGTTTGATGAACTTTGCGAACAAGTGCGTGAACTCCGTGAGCGAATAGTAGAATCGAATAGTGGTTATATATCAGATGTTAGTAGAAATCTCTATCATCAATTTGATAACACAGTAGTTATAAATCTATCAGAATGTCGCTGTATAAGAGTGTTGTATCTAAGCAGATTGTGAAACCTGTTGCAGTAAAATCAACAGCACCCACACAGTACCCTCATGAATGGTTTGCAAGAGAAGGTCATACTAAACCAAGAATCTCACTAAAGATCTCTGATATGGATTTATTGTCGCTTAGAAAGCACATTGCTCATGGATTAGCTCAAAAGAAACTTTCACGAGATGTTGTCAAGCTTTTCCTTCACAAATTGGCAGTCACCATAAAGGCATTATTGGCAGAGGATTGGACTTCATATGGTGTGGAGATATGTAAAGGTGGTGAAGAAGTCTCAGTCAGTGATTTATATGAAGTAAATCCTGTGGAATTACCACTTGACATCAAAGAAGAATATGGCCAAGTAGCAGAAGGATCAGAATTGGAAACACTGATTGTTGTTTTATTCATTCACAGAGCAACAAGACTTAGCCCTCAAGCAAACATCTCTGACTTTTGTGATAAAATCAGATCACAATTCCTCAACAAAGAGTCTGCTTTATATAAGAACATCTCACGAGTAATTGATTATCTGGGGTGGCAACAGGATGCTGAACTGAACAAGCTTATTGCTGTGTATGACATGTTCTTTTCCAGATTTCCGGGACATGAGTATTCTATTGCTAGGTATGGTTCTGTTACTACCAGATACAGAGATTGTGCTGCGCTGATGACATACTGCACCACTTCTGAACTGCTTGGAATTAAAGTCACAGAACTTCCAGGGTGGATGTACACACTGAGATTGGCTAGTCAAGTTGAGCAATTATTCAATGATGAGGAAGCCAAAGAATCAGTAGACCCTTTTTCATATTTTCCATATCAGGCTGATCTGGGGCTTGTTATGAAATCAAAGTATTCATCCGTTTCAAATCCGGATTTATTCTTTATGCTGAATTGTGTGGGTTGTTTCATGAATTCTCAACGTTCTCTTAATGCAAGAATGAACGCAGAAGCCAACATCGAATTGCTTGTCCGTAATGCACTAATCATCGCATGTGTGTTCAAGGGATTGACAAGAATGGAGAAAGGTTTTACAGCAGATGGCAACGCAGTTGATGTTGAAGAATTGATGAATGACATGGACAATATGCAATCTGATGATGTAGAAAAAGATGAATTTCCATCTGATAATCCTGATGAAGTATTTGAATTTATGGCTAGACGGAAATTCAGACCAACTAGGGCAATGAAAAGATTGTTGGAACAGTTTAAAGCAGGACTAACAACCGTCCGGGAAGGAACAATAGCTAAGTTTCTTAGCTCCTACAACTTAGTTTAAGTTAAATTTACTTCATCTTCTATAATGATAATCTTAACCTAGTTATTCATAATCATGATTTGTGACTTGTTGTTTGTTTATTGATTATTATTACCCTGCTAAGTTAAGTTAGACGAGTAAGTGAACTATGTTACAAGATGACCATGATAATCGTACTCCACCATCGACATCGAGAGGCGATGATGTTTGTGATAATTTGAACCCTCAAGAGCTCTTTAGCTTCAATCTAAGTACAAAATTGAAGGCTCCTTCCGTACCTAAGACACCAGAGGCTGATCTTAAACTTTTACATAACGTTCAATTGTTTGATAATAGTGATTGGTGTGAGTTAAGATATTCAGAGACTCAGAAGGCATATAACTTCTCCCCTGGTTTTGTCGAGTTAGAGGTAAACGAGGAAGTAAAAGCATATGATACTTTACGTAATTTATCTCACGCTGATAAAGCGTATGCAGCTTTAACGTACTGTATCCTTCAACAAAGGGATTCCTTACAAGAGGCCTTGAGAAATATTTTGAACTGGGCTCAGCAAGAACAGGCCGTTACATTTGAAACTCTTTCAGAAAAGCTTTCTAGTTTGTTTTCTCAGGGTGAATTTCAGAGAATTTCATCGGATTTACTACAGCTGATCTGTGGCCATCGTTCAGAAGTTATTCAAATGCGACGTGACGGCATCCTCAATCAAGTACGAGACCCGTTGATGAAGGCTACTTTGCGCAAGATACCGCCATCTTGTCATAACCTGTTTAACGCGGAGTCTTTTACGGCTGCCATGGAAAAAGCAGGAGGTGTTAGAAGATGTTTTTGGCCACTGAAGAAGAAGAAGATCTCTAATACCGGTGGTTCCGCCTCGCAGGCGGGACCCAGTAAGATTAAAAGCTGCCCCTCGCAGGGGAATACACAGCACCCCGTACCCTCGCAGGGTACAGCGTATGGACCACATGCCAATGTGAGTTATATGCATACTGGCTGTTGCAACAGCCATCCACCGCCCCCGCAGGGTGTGTACAGCCATAATTTCCCTACACAAGGGCAGAATTCGCGTCAGTATACTGCTGGCGCTGGTAACCGAGGCTCGTTTCGGGGCCGGCAGTCACGACCCAGACAAAGATCACCTGAGCAGAACAGGAATAACGATAAACGTGCCTCATCTTCCTCGAGGTTCAGAGGCGGTAATAACAAACGCAAATATTGACTTGACCACGTTTACAGCGGGTCGCCTCGCTCTCTTCTACCAAAAATGGGAGTTAATGGGGGCCTCACCGTTTATTCTACGGATAATACAAGGCTATCGGATACCATTTCGAGAAATACCTCCTCTGATCTATCCAACCCTACGAAATTCAAAATTTCGAACACCAGAATCATTGGAAATGACCTCGGTTATAAATCAGTTGCTGAGTCAAGGTATTTTAAAACCGGCACCTCTATCTCCAAGTTTCTTAGCAACGATATTTCTGGTCCCCAAAAGCGACGGCTCTGCGCGGCCGATATTCAATTTGAAGGCGTTGAACCAGTTTATCTTAACAGAGAAGTTCAGTCTCATAAACGTTTGCCGTGTACCGGATTTTCTTCAGGAAAACGATTGGCTGAGCAAAATCGATCTATCGCAGGCTTATTTTCATCTGAAAATAAGTCCCGGCCACAGAAGATTCCTAAGACTAATTTACAAAGGAGAACTTCTCGAGATGACATGCCTGCCGTTTGGCTTAAGCACCGCGCCAAAAACCTTCGCTGCTCTTACGAATTGGGTCGCGCAGAGTTTTCGTCAGAAAGGAATCAGATTGATCGTTTACCTGGACGATTTTCTTGTAGCTCATCAGGACCCGTGTGTGCTTCAGAAACACGTATCAATCGTCCTCAACACACTAGAGTATCTAGGCTGGATGGTGAATTACGAAAAATCCATTCTGATTCCCCAGAAAAGTTTAGTCTATCTCGGAATAAATTGGGATACTTGGCTGAACGAGAAGCGATTACCGGAAGAGAAAGCTCTATCGGTGTCCACCAAAGTAGAACGGATGTTACAAGAAGAGACTACCACTTTCAACGAGTTACAGAGCCTAGTCGGACTGCTGAATTTCGCAAGCTTTGCAGTTCCGAAAGGTCGCTTAAATTACCGAGCTCTTCTAATTCTCTTAAACGTTCTACTGGCTTCTCGCATTCACAAGACCAAACGCATCTCACTCCCGCAACCTGCTTTAAGCGATCTCTATTGGTGGAAACGGAATTGTTGCAATGCGTCCCAGATTCACTTTCCCGAGCCATCACATTTTCTGACAACCGACGCGTCAGATCGAGGATGGGGAGCGCAATTAGACAAGTCAGCCCTGTGGGGTGTATGGACAGACCAGGAGCAGAAATTACATTGCAACTTGAAGGAAATGTTATCAATCTTAATCGTCTTAAGAGATCACTCTCAGCTCCTGCAACACTCCACAATCCTTGTTCAATGCGACAACAGGACTGTGGTAGCGTATCTCAGAAACGAATGGGGTACGAAGTCGACTCCTCTACTCGATTTGACGTATCGTGTATTTCAGATTTTGGACAGCCATCAAATACACTTAAAAATATTTTACATTCCCGGAAGATTCAACAGTCATGCCGATCACTTGTCCCGGCTACGACATCCACCCGAGTGGCACCTGTTACAGAGGTTCACTCAGATTATTTTCGTAAAGTGGGGTACCCCTGTCATAGATCTATTTGCCTCGGAACGGGCTCATGTTGTAACCAATTATGTTTCAATAGATCTGAAGGATTCTCAAGCCATTTATCACGACGCCTTCTCCCAACGTTGGGACTACCTGCTAGCGTGGATCTTTCCGCCTCCGTTTCTCATCCCGAAGGTTCTAGCGCACCTCAATCGGGCGCGGGGCACTTATCTTCTTATAGTACCCAGATCTTCTTCTTCTTTGCGAGTCGATGGCGATCGAAGCTAAATTTTTGCTGACCAATAATTGGCCACGCTTACGGCATTGTCAGTGGCTTCGTACAGGTCTTCAATAGTGCAGGTGTTAGGGCACTTAGGACAGCACAAAAGGTGAGCCATAGTTTGTGGTGATACTCCACACTCGCAATCATCGCAACCATCAACTAGGTATCCCCACCTGCAGAGATTATCCTTGCAGCGGTGTACAACTTCTGTTGGGCTGAAGGGCTGGTGTGTGATGGAGATGCGTTTGAAGAAAACCACGATTTGTTAGTAGCACTTTCAAGTATAATTTTATAAGTAATTATTAGTACAATGCGAACGATGTTCGATAAATCAAAAATGGCGAATTATATTATAAAAAAATTATGACAGCTATAAAAAGAGTTGGTTGTCAAATTGACAGCCAAAATTACGTTTGTAATGTTGGTGTTTCCAACATATTGCGGCCTACAAAGAACCTAAATATAACAAACATTTATAAACTGAATCTTAATGAACAAATTACACTTATTTATAAAACTAAGTCTTAATAAACAAAATTGTTTAACAACAGAGAGAGTTTCATTTAAACAGAAATCAAACTAATTATTTAATTCTAATTAATGTCTTAATTAAATCATAATTAAATCTTAATTTATTGGCAGTTGACAAACTTTGGTTACAGATCGCCTATGTGTTTTGCCATTGGCAGTTTTTACTTCAACCGCACGAACTAAACCATCAGAACCTGGAAAAACATTTATTACTCGTGCCATAGGCCAATACATGGGCGAGCTGTTATCATCTTTTAAAATAACTAGAGAACCGATAGCAACATTGGGTAACATATTTTTCCATTTTGGTCTACTTTGTAGAGTATTTAAATATTGATTACTCCACACCTTCCAAAACGATTGTTTAAGATCATTACATTTCTGCCAAAAGGTTAATCTATTATTAGAAATGTTGGTTACATCTTTTTCAGGATATGAATTCAAGGCAGTACCTATCAAAAAATGACCAGGTGTTAGATATGAGTAATCGGTAATATCATTAGACAATGGCAACAGAGGTCTACTATTTAAAATAGCCTCTATTTCATACAAGACAGTTATTAATTGTTCAAAAGTAAGTAACGACCTTTGTACTACTCGTTTTAGATGGAATTTGGTGCTTTTAACAGCAGCCTCCCAAAGGCCACCAAATACTGGTGAATAACAAGGTATAAAGTGAAAGTTTATACCTTTTTCACTACTAAAGTCTTGTACCTGATTTTGGTGTTCTTTGGAATTATACAATTTATGTAACTCTGAGTTAGCACATTTGAAATTAGAAGCATTGTCGCAGTAGACATCCGTTGGAAGTCCTCTACGTGAGATAAAGCGCCTAAATGAAGCTAAAAATGTTTGTGTTTTTAAATCAGAACACAACTCTAAATGTACGGCCTTTGTGGTGAAGCATACATACACGCAAATGTACCCACTACCTACTATTGACCTACGCATCGTCGATTGTTTGACTGACACGGGACCACAAAAATCTAATCCAATTTTTTGAAAAGGACGACATACATTTATTCTGTCGTGTGGCAACGAGCCCATTAACTGCTCAGAAACCTTTTTCTTAAGTTTCCAACATATTACACACTTATGGGTAACCTTTTTAATTTCACGCAGTGCATTTACGATCCAAAACTTTTGATTTATTGATGACAACAGTAGTCTAGGTCCTGCATGTAAATTTTTTATATGCTCGCTTCTAATAATTAGTTCTATAAGACGGGAACCTTTAGGCAGGATAAGTGGATGCTTTTGCGAATATGGCAAGCTTGATTTTTCAAGTCGACCACCCACTCTTAACATACCATTGTCATCAACAAACGGATGCAACGATTGTAGGTTACACTCTGAGAGAGGTTTGTTATTACTAACATTATGAATTAAGTCCTTCATATGTCTTTCTTGTTCATACTTTACTATTAACAATAATGACTTTTCTAGCTCCTTAGAAGTGAGATAGTTACATTGAACCCTGTCCAAGTTTGTGCGTGCATTTTTACAGAATCGGAGTATATATGCTAGTACTCGCTGCATTTTGTGTAGGTTAGAGAACTTGTCTAAAAAATTTAGATTCAAAGGTACATGGGTGGTACATACCAAGGTATGTGCTGGCTCCTTTTTCGACTCTGGAAGATCCTCCATGACTGCAGGAACATTACAAGGCAAATCATACTCACTTGTGTGGAGAAATCCAGGGCCTTTCCACCAGAGCGGGTGAGACTCGAACTCGTGCGGGAGGAGACCTCTACTTAAGCAATCTGCAGGGTTATCTGTAGTGTTTATGTAAGACCAAGTGCACCTTTGTGTATTTTGTGTAATTTCCTTTACACGGTTAGCAACATACGTGTTTAGTTTTATGATGTCAGTAGCAATCCATGCTAATACGATTTGTGAGTCAGAATATAAAAATACGTTATTTATTTTAAATTTTAAAGATAATGTTTTGTGTACCTTAGCACAAAGTTTGGAAAGTAGTAAAGCAGCATTCAATTCCAATCTTGGTGTTGTGAGGTTGTTATTGAGTGGATTAATTCTCGATTTAGCGCATAACAAAGAAACTTTAACATTCCCTGCGGCATCAATGACTCTGAGATAAATGCAGCACCCATAAGCAACTGTGCTTGATGCGTCAGCAAACCCAATTAATTGAAAGCAAACTGACATGTCTAAGCATATGTACCTATTGATATTTATAGGATTCATTTTAGTTAAGCTATCATAATAATCAAACCAAGTCTTTTTTAGGTCACCTTCAACCTTTGTATCCCAATCAACACGCGACTTCCATAAATTTTGTATAAAAAGCTTAGCTGAAACAACAATTGGACCAGCCAGGCCCAATGGGTCGAAAAACTTGCTGATGAAGCTCAGGATTTCGCGTTTTGTTTGGGGTACATTTCCTTCTGAAACAGGAGAGGCAAGGATAAGATTATCTGACTTTACATTAAATTTAATTCCTAATGTTTTCAATAAAAGATCATTTTTTTGCAATTCAATATCATCAAAATATTGTTTTTCTAATGGTATATTTTGTAACAATTCGGGAGAATTAGATGACCATTTATGTAACTTAAAACCTCCTAAATCCATGATTCTACAAAGCTGTTCCTTTGACTCTATCAATGACTCTATGGATGAAGCAGTTCCTATTACATCGTCTACATAAGTCTGATTTTTTAAAATAAATGCAGCTTGTGGATGATCTTTGTAATAATTTTCGGCTAATTCCATTAGACAACGAGTTGCTAAATAAGAAGAGCTTTTCATACCGTAAGTAACGGTATTCAACTGTAAACAATCCAAATTATCTGTTGGAATGTCTCTCCAAAGAATATTTTGTAGAGATCTGTATTTTTCATCAAGCTCTATAGCTCTGAACATATGTTTAACATCTGTAATGAATATGTATTTCTCAAGCCGTGACAAAATTAAAACATCAAAAAGTTCGTTTTGTACGACAGGTCCATTCAATAATATATCATTTAAAGCTATCTTTTTACTACCTTTCATTGAAGCATCAAACACTGTTCTACATTTAGTGGTTTTTTTGTCCATACGTACAACAGGATGATGAGGCAGAAAATAAACAGGGTCCCTATCAAGATTGTATTGATTAATATCAATTTTTGTGGCATGGCCCAGGTCAATATATTCATGAATAAAGTTGGAATAAAGATCAAGTAGAACTGGGTCTTTTTGCAATCTTTTTTCTAAGTTATAAAACCTTTTTAGAGCTAAATTGAGAGTGTCACCCAACATTTGGTTAACGGAGTCAAGTGGCAACTTTAGTGGCAGTCCCACTGTGAATTTATTGTTCTCAAGTGTTACAGATTCCTTAAATTGTTGTTCACAAGTTTCATGTTCTGAAAGCTTTTCAGGATATATTTCTGGAACTGATTCAGTTTTCCACAGTTGGGTGACGCTGTCATGAATATTGTGATCACATGTTTTGCAAAATAATGTTACCGGATTTGAAGCAGCAGGGATGTTTGGTAAGTTACCGGCTACAATGAAACCAAATTTTGTTTCTAGAAGTGAAGGTGTAGATGCAGAGGCTGGTGTAGGTACATGCAGTGCAGGCTGTAGCGTTGATGTTTCATGTTGCGTGCTCAGCACCTGAAAAAACACATCAGCTCCCAATAAAATTTGCACTTCACTTGGTTTATGAAACTCATTATCAGCAAGGATGATATTCGGGGGCAACTTGAACTTGGTCAGGTCGACTTCCTGCTGGGGCAACTTGGTGGTTATTTTGTTCAGAACAAAACATGAAACCTGAATGTTAAATTCATTGTTTAATGAATGTAATTTAATTGGCACATATTGGCTTAAGTGACTAACACTGTTGTCTATGCCTATAACGTTTGAATTTGTTTTTTGTGGTTTCAAATTTAATAATTTCACAAGGTCTGACTTTATAAAAGAAAGTTGAGAACCACTGTCTAGCAGAGCCTTGACATGCAGTTCTATGCCATTATCAGCAATTATTTTTACTTTCACAGTTGGCAATAGGACTTGTGTACCTTCTGTTTTCGATACCAAGGCGACAGGTGGTAATTGCTGATCTTGATGTAACAATGTGTTATGCTTTTTTCGACAAATATCACATCGAAAATGATATCTGCATGGTTTAGCATGTTTGTTTAAACATGTAGTGCACAAATTATGCTCTGTAGCAAATTCAGTTCGATCAGAGACATTCATCAATTTAAATTTGGGGCAAGAAAACAATTTGTGTTGTAACTTACATAACAAGCAGCTCACTCCTGGCGCCGGGTCTTCAATCGCCTTCAAGGCAGTAGCCGAGGCATTGTTCTCCCGTCCGCGGTGGTTAAAACCTGAACTTGCAGGAGGTGGCTTCGTCAATTGCATGGCGGCAGTGGAATTTTCCAGAGCCAGCGCACGTTTGTCTAGAAATTCAATAAGGGTGGATAGGGATGGTTCTTTGGTGTCTAAAGTTAATTGAAACTCCCTACTACACAAAGCATCTAATTTCCTCAATATCACACACAATGTCATTGGACAGGTTTCAATATCTATATTTAGATTTTTTAATGCAGCCTTTTGCTGTTTAATCGTTGAAACAAACTGTCTAAGAATAGGGGCATTTGTTTTTGTTAATGGTTGAATATCAAGTAACAAATTCAAATGTTCCATTTTAATTTTAAACTCATTGTTGTAACGTTCATCTATGATTTTTAAAGCTTCATCATAACTACTTTCCAACATTGGTAAGTTCTTTATTAGGTTATAAGGTTCACCTTGTAAAAACATTTGAAAATAATAGAATTTTTGTATTTTTTCCAATCTTTTGTCCTTATGTACCACTGCATTAAATATACCTATGAATGTTTTGTATTCTGTATATTTTCCTGTAAACGTAGGTATATTTATTGGAGGCAAATTGACAGGCAATCTTGAGATCGGGTCACTAACCGGCTTTTCGTCTTTTGAAAGTTCCCTATTCGATAACAATTGTTTTATTTTAACAAGTGAGTTCATGTATTTCTGCTCAACAGTCACGTCCATGTCAAAACTTGGATCTACAGATATAATTTGTAGAAGACATTCTTCATACTTGGTAAAGTGGGCGCGGAGGCGCTCTTCTTTGACTTGAACGATAACTGCTGTTGCAGTTTCTGCAGTTAGTGTCTCGATCTCGTTTGCTAACCTAGAAACCCAAGATTTAATACCTTTTAGTCGTTGTTTCAAGGCGGTGATCGAAGTTGATTGCTCACAATCCTGATCGGCAGGCATTTTGGTTTATGTTACGTACAACTTACAACAGTACTATAAAACTATTGAAAAACAGGGCACAAAGGCACTTATTATTTAAATCGTAGTAGCAGTAAAGGCACTTATTATTTGTATTGCTAGTTTTCTTAAAATTAATCTTAAGTTAAAATTTACAGTTCGAGTTTCAACAAGCACGAAAAAGTAAAAAAAAATGGAATTCGGTTGAATTCCTGTTATAGGTCCGACGTGGCGTCCTTTTTCTTGAATTAGCCAATGAAATAATTTCCTTTGCGTGTTGGCCAATAAAATAGAAATTCTTTCCGGGTAGGCTGATATGCGGAATTCTGCTTGCTGATTGGTGGACGGGCGTCATGCAGCAACGCGTCATAACGCGTGATTCGCCGGAAAATTTCAATTGACACTTGTTCCGTCGGCGGCAAATTCAAGTATGTAGTTTGACGTTTTAAAAAGCAGGGTCGGCAAACGGCAAAGAATAAAATGCATTGAGCCTTACGTGACTGCGTAATTTTGATGTTGATTGATGGATTCCAAACCTGTTGATGAGCTTGATAAAAGACGTAATTCGTTGAAATTTTGCAAAAAATCACTGATATCTTGCGTTCTTCTGTGTTTTGGTAGGTAAAATTGACGAGTTTTTGCAGGCGGGCGGATAATATTTATGACTTGCACTCGCCCCTCGTATATGAAACGTAGGCGTACTCAAACCAAATATTTATTACACTGCACTCTGTAGAACAAATCGATCTGTGGCGTTGTGGCGGATGTAGCTTAATCCTGGCGTATATTTAGGTACTACTGCACAGAACAAAAGGGCGTTGTCCACGACTGCACACTGGTTTTCTTCGGTCCGTATTTCCTTGTTCTCGCTCGAAGGACCATGTACAACTTCTGTTGGGCTGAAGGGCTGGTGTGTGATGGAGATGCGTTTGAAGAAAACCACGATTTGTTAGTAGCACTTTCAAGTATAATTTTATAAGTAATTATTAGTACAATGCGAACGATGTTCGATAAATCAAAAATGGCGAATTATATTATAAAAAAATTATGACAGCTATAAAAAGAGTTGGTTGTCAAATTGACAGCCAAAATTACGTTTGTAATGTTGGTGTTTCCAACAAGCGGCCAACCTGTGTCCGGAGCCTATTTAAAGACTATAGTACCCAGATGGGAGCGAGTATTTTGGAGAGCGGACCTGAAGGCGAGAGCACAGGCACCTCCTTTCACCATCAAGAATCTAGACAAGGTTCTTGTGGACGTGTCAACGGGTCTGCCACCCCCACACATCGCCGAGATGACCCTAGAAGTTTGGAAGTGTGGGGGTGGTCAGAAAAATTAACTGGTTGGAACGACGATCAGTTAAACCTATTGAAAACATCCTGGCGTTCATCTACACGCAAAACATACAGTGTAGCATGGAAAAAGTGGGTTGAATGGAGTGAGCTTAACCATGTTGTTTTTTCTGAACCATCTGGAGCAGACCTGGCAAGATTTTTAGCAGACTTACACTTAGTGAATGGTTTAGCGTATAACACTGTTTTGCTTTACAAATCAGCGGTATCTACCTTATGTAATCCCAATTCCTCTAGCCAGTTGAGTTCACATGCTTTAGTGAAGCATGTACTAAAATCAATATCATTAAAAAGGCCTGTTTTACGTAAACCACCAGTTTGGAATACTGATATGTTGATATCTTATTTACAAAAATATAAAGTTGATAGTAATAATATTTTTCAAGTATCACGCCACATACAGCTATGCTTTTGCTTCTTTGCTCGGGTCGAAGGATTCATGACTTAACTTTGCTACTTGTTGATTCAGAGCACTGTGTCATATCTGGAGATTCTGTGACACTGTGGCCTGCTTTTGGCTCAAAAACAGATTCACATGATTATAGGCAATCTGGTTGGAAGTTGACCTCTAATCTAAATGATTTAAATTTAAATCCTGTTTTTTGGGTTTGTCAGCTGATAAAAGTGCTTAATAATGCGAGAAAATGTATAAGTTGTAATAATCTATTTCTTTCTTTTCGTGGTAATCCAAAGCCGGCATCGCGAGCTTTAATTGCTGGATGGATTAAGAGCCTTTTAGTGGAAGCAGACATTACTGCTACTTCAGAGGTAGTGTGCGCTCAGCAGTAGCGTCCAAGTGTTGGTTAGACAACTATGCTGTGGAAGACATTCTTTCCAAAGGCAATTGGCGATCGCCTGCCACATTTACAAAATATTACAGACGGGAGGTAATGTCTACTTTTACTAAAAATAATGTGTCTGATTTATTTACACCAGTTGTATAAATGAATATTATAATTTGTGTTGGAATAAGAACGTTTATTATATTAATATTTCAAGACTATGAATGTGTTTTCATTTTAAGTGTCACACAATTTTTTCTTATAACATCCATATTCACATTGGCGTCCCCTTTTTCAACCACCAGGCGATAACAAACGCGTCTCAATATATAGCTATAAGCTTCGAATAACGGTCAGGTCAATTAATAGAAGCGTTTTACCTACCAATTGAACGAGTTCTAGTAGTGTAATGTGTTGAGGGAGGCACTTGCTAGGGTTTTAGTTAATAAAACGCCGGGGCAGTTAAGAAACGATTCACACTGTAATATTGTTGCACAGGAAGAGGCTATTACATGTTACCACCTTATAGAATAAAAATAAACTAATATTTTAGTTGGTGTTGCCAACATCCTGGCGACTTAGGCCAACAATGAGAACCTAGACATTAAGTAGGAACTATATAAAGGTAAGTGTACGTTTTTATGAATTGACACAATTAAATTTGGCAAACAACAACCTATATACTTATAAGGTAAGGTATACACACATTTAGTAGTATTAAGAATGAACTAACTTTTTAATTTATACCACTTTTTACTTATTAGGTATTTAAGTTTGTTCATATTTACTGATAATGAAATAATATTATGCTTAACATTGTTATTTGCTTTAGTTATTTTATTTTTTACAGGTAAGTATAAAAATAAGAAATAAAGTTATTCTAACATTAAGTAGTGTTTTTCATCACCCTCTAAATAAATAAATATTTTTCGAATAAATATTTTTTCTTTCTTTCTTTCTTTCTCTAAATAAATAAAAGAAAAAATAACATAAAAGGAAAACTTCTTACTAATTTGTTAAACAAAGGTAAATTTAGCATTGCCTACTTACTTGCAGGGATATTACTACTTAGATAAGATTATTAAAGTACACATTCTTGCTTTATCATGATCTAACATGAGGAATAATTAAAAACATATTTGTTTTCATATTGAAACACAAGAATTACTGAAACGAATACCTAGTTGTTGCAAACCTAGTATTACAAATTACATTATTTTATAGAAAATAAGTATTTGAGGACATAATATAGGTATTAAAAACACAAAGCTTATCTATGACCTTATACTAAATTAACTTAATCTATGGGTAGTAGGCAGATGCCAGATAACGACCTAGTATATTTCTTACCATTAGGAAGAACTACTTCAAGGGCTCGTACCTTGTCGTCCTTACCAGGAAAAACTTTACAAATTCTACCCATAGGCCAATGAAAGGGACTATTGTTTTGTTCTTTGAGTATTACAAGTTTAGCTACGGTTACATTGGGAACATCATTTTGCCATTTGGGCCTATGCTGTAATGAATTGAGATAATACTTGTGCCAGACATTCCAAAAACATTGTTTTAAATTTTCACACAATTGCCAATACTTGAGCCTATTTTTAGGCATTGCAGAGACATCAGTTTCAGGGTATGCAATTATAGCATCTCCTATCAGAAAATGTCCAGGGGTTAAATAAGCAAAATCATTGATATCATTACTTAATGCCACTAAGGGCCTCGAATTTAAGACACCTTCTATTTGTACCAATACTGTATTTAACTGCTCATAAGTTAATATATCCGTCGGAGGAGCCTCCAACCTCTAGAGGGCGCGTCCCCAAGGTGGCGGATAGGGGAATGCTCACCTGCGCTTTGTGTGGGGGGGTAGGAGTGAAATAAAATAGCTCCCGCGGACCAAGAGGCCGCAGAAGGACACTGCGTTAAAAAAAAACCCCACCCGCAGGCTCCTTTGGAAACCGAAGAAGAGGCTGTTGGTGTGCTGTGTGCCTGTGCAGGCTGGGGTGCACAGTAAGACCGGCGCCAGCTCGACGATACTTGAGCGACAGGCGGCGACTAAGCCTTGTGAAGGTTACAGTCGGTGTAGAAGGAAGAGGGGCCCCACTACACTATTCTTGCTCCAAGAAAACCACCACTATGCAGAGTTTAAAAATGAATGAGACAGTCCAATGCGAACCGGTCTTAACCCGGCGTCACGAGGGTGTCGGGCCTTGTGATGGTAAGTACGCTACCGATGAAGAGGATGTAACAGAGGAAAAAGAAGATATAACCAGCAACGGAATTAAACTGATAAAGAAGAAGAATCATTGCTTAAGGCTTGCTACATGGAATGTTAAAAGCTAAATTAAACCAGGTAAAGTTGAAAACGTCATTTTGGAAATGAAGAGAATGAACATTGACATAATGGGCCTCAGCGAAGTGCGCTGGAAGGATAATGGCAAGTACGTCACAGACGATGCAGTTTTATACTAGTCCGGGGAACCAGCTACTATAACCAATCATTACTACGGCGTGGGAATCATGATTAAAAAGGAACTTAATCGCTATGTAACAAACTTCATTCCCGTTTCGGAACGCTGTGTGCTTCTTCAATTGAGCGGCCACCCTTTTAATATTAACATTATACAAATCTATGCCCCGACAGCTGATAAAGTAGAAAAAGACCCTACTATTTTAGAATCTTTTTACAGAGAAGTAGACTCGATACTTAAATCCCTTAAGTCACAACAGCTGACACTGATAATGGGCGATCTTAATGCCAAAGTCGGACAGGGTTCGGTGGATAAATATGTAGGAAGCCACGGACTAGGAGAGAGGAATGTTTCTGGAGACAGACTGGTTCAGTTTTGTATAGAAAATGAACTAGTTGTTACAAACACATGGTACAAACATCCCCCAAGAAGGCTGTATACGTGGACATCCCCGAAACACAAATCTGAAAACATAATTCGTAACCAAATCGACTATATACTAATTCCAACTAGATTCAGAAACTCAATCGTGAATGTTAAAACGTACCCCGGTGCGGATATTGGCTCTGATCATAACCCAGTAGTAGCCAAACTAAATTTAAAATTAAAGCTCCCAAAAAAACATTGCGAGACTCATAGAAGAATAGCAATAGAAAAAATCAAGGAAACAGAAACAAGAATCAAAATAAGGACAGAGTATAATAACGAACTGGAAAAGAATTTTGATGGAAAATATTTTAACGACAAAGAAGACTTAAGGATAGAACAGATTTGGAAAAAATTTAAAGACACAACAATACAAACGGGAAAAGATATTTTGGGGTATTGGAGGAATGAAGCTAAATTACCATGGATTACTAAGGAAATACTGGTTAGGATGGATGACAGACGACAATACAAACAGACGGACAAAAAGAAATATAAAGAAATAGATGATCAAATTAGAGCCAGCATCCGTACGGAAAGAGACAAATGGTTAGTGGACATGTGTACTGAAATAGGAAAACTAAACCTGAAATATGACAGCTTTAACTTACATAAAAAGATCAAGGAGTTTACGAATATCCAGCGAAAACAGACTACTGGTAAACTGTATAATGAAAACAATGAATTACTCACGGGCATTGATCAACAGATAAACGAATGGGAAAACTATATAACTGCTCTGTTTTACGATAATAGACCTGAACACATTTCGCTTAATAACGATTTAGATGGTCCGTCAATTTTAAAAGAGGAGGTAGTAAGAGCCATTAGTAGCATGAAAAGTGGAAAAGCTGTAGGCCCAGATGGTTTATATATAGAATTAATCAAACTGCTTGACACTTTTGGAATGGACATTTTGGTTGGATTATTTAATAGAATTTATAATACAGGCGAGTTCCCTGACGACTGGCTAAAGTCATCCTTCTTGCCAATCCCTAAGAAACCTAGCACTAAAACTTGTAATGAATATCGGCTTATAAGCGTTATGAGTCACACCTTAAAAGTGTTCCTAAAAGTATTGCACTACAGAATATACCCCAAGATTGACAACAATATTAGCGAAACTCAGTTTGGATTCAGAAATAACCTAGGAACCAGAGAAGCTCTACTAGCATTGCAGGTGCTGGTACAGAATTGCCTTGAACACCAAAAAGATGTATTTCTGTGTTTTATAGATTTTGAAAAAGCATTCGATACCGTCAATCACCAACGACTTCTGGAAGCCCTAAGTAATACAGAGGTGGACGGCAAAGACGTCAGAATTCTGAAGAATCTATATTGGAACCAAACTGCCCATATCAAAATCGGTCAATTAGCTACTCAAGATCTAGAGATCCTAAAAGGAGTACGTCAAGGCTGCATATTGTCTCCAAGCCTATTCAACCTTTATTCTGAACGTATCTTCAAGGAAGCTTTAGACGAGGTTGAGTTGGGTATAAAATGCAATGGCAAATATATAAACAACTTACAATATGCAGATGATACCGTGTTGCTGTCTAATTCACTTAAAGAGCTACAGCTTTTAGTTGACAGGCTTAACGCGAAAGTGCAAGAATACCATCTTAAAATGAACATAGGCAAAACAAAACTCATGGTGGTAAGCAAGTCACTCTTACAAACAGACACTATACAAATAAATAACAATCCAATAGAAAGAGTGCAAAAGTATAGGTACCTGGGATGCTGGTTAAATGAGAATTGGGACCAGGAGCAGGAAGTTAGAGTCAGAATTGAAATGGCACGTGCCTCATTTATAAAAATGAAGAAACTTTTTACCAACAAGGACATCAATTTAAAATTGAGATGGAGAGTTGTGAAATGTTATGTGTTATCAATATTGTTCTACGGTGCTGAAAGTTGGACATTAAATAAAGCGATGGAAACCAAAATAGAAGCATTTGAGATGTGGTTATACAGACGTATGTTGAAAATATCATGGACTGAGAAAATCACAAATGTAGATATATTAAAGAGAATGAAGAAGAAGAGGGAAGTTTTAGCCACATTGAAAAAACGTAAAATTGCATATTTTGGGCACATACATAGACACACCAGATACCGCATATTGAAGGAAATTTTGGAAGGGAAAATAGATGGAAAACGGGGAAGGGGTAGAAGGAGGATAAATTGGCTGGATAATATTAAGAAATGGACTGAAAATAGGGACGCAGCCGCGCTCTCCAGACTGGCTCAGAATAGGGAAGACTTTGCGGTGGTGGTCACCGACGCCCGATAGGGCATGGCAGTTTTAGAAGAAGAAAGTTAATATAGATTTTTGTAATACCCTTTTTAAATGAAATTTAGTACTTTTTACAGAGGCTTCAGCGAGACCAGCAAACACAGGCGAGTAGCTCGGTGTGAAGTGAAACTTGATGCTATTGTGAGCTGAAAATGACTGCACCTGGTTTTGATGGTCTCGGGAAGTCTGAAGCTTGCTCAGCTCGTCTAATCGGTTCGCTGCGCCCCTGAAATTAGAACCATTATCGGCGAAGACTTCACTCGGCAGGCCCCTCCTTGACATGAACCGTTTAAGGCAGGCAAGAAAGGTTTCAGTCGTCAAATCTGAGGCTAATTCGAGATGAATCGCCTTTGTAACGAAGCAAACAAATACACATATGTATCCTTTTGTCTCTATAGATCGTCTTACTCTCGAGTTCTTAATAGGGAGCGGCCCGGCGAAGTCAACGCCAACTTTACTGAATGGTCTGCAAGCAGTGACTCTTTGTTGAGGCAGCGAACCCATCAGCTGCTGCGCAGCTTCAGCCTTCAGTCTGTAACAAATTAGACACTTGTGAGTTACTTTCTTTACTTGCCTCACACCATTTACTAACCAATACTTTTGGCTCAAACTAGAGAGCAGCAGTTTAGGTCCAGCATGAAGCAGTCTATGGTATTCATGCCTTATTATCAATTCAGTTATTGCAGAATCTTTATGTAAGATAATCTGATGCTTTTGAGCATAGGAAACCTGGGAATGTTCGATCCTGCCACCTACTCTTAGTATGCCCTGCTTATCCAAAAATGGATGTAGGGACTTTAATGGGCCCTCTACATTTTTATTGTTTTGCAATGCATGAATTTCTACCTTGTAATGAACCCTTTGTTCATTTTTAATTATGAGTTCTAAAGCATGTTGTAACTCGCTACTTGCCAAATATTCAGACACTTATTTATCATTTTTATTATTTTTTTAAATTGTGGCAAAACCTGAGTATGTATGAGAATACTCTCTTCATCTTATTAATGTCTGAATACTTGTGCAGGGTATCGAATAAATCGTTTTGTGAGTGGACTGTAAGCATTGTTACCCTTTCAGTAGATGTCTGTCGTGGCTTCAGCTCGGGCAAGTCGCTAGGTAGCGCAGTATCGTTTTGAAATTCATACTCACAGTTTTTTAGGAAAGCAGGGCCTTGCCACCATAGTGACGACTCCAGCAAGTCGTGTGGGTCTGCTCCTCGGCTGATTAAGTCGGCTGGGTTGTCCTTCGAGCTTACATGCGACCAGTTATAAATAGGGATGCTTTCTTGGATCATCTTTACTCTATTTGCCACGTAGGCTTGCAAGTTAAGAATGTCAGTATTAAGCCAACCCAACACAATCATTGAATCAGTGAAAAGATAAACATTGTCAAAGGTAATTTTAAGTTTAAGCGTGTCGTGTGTCTTTTTCATTAATTTTGCAAGGAGCAATGCGGCATTCAGCTCAAGGCGAGGAATGGACAGTGGTTTGTTTAATGGGTTGATGCGTGACTTAGAACAGAGTAAAGATGATGTCACCTTACCATTCGCATGCACTACCCTGAGGTATATGCATGCTCCATAGCCTGTTGAACTCGCCGTATCCGCAAACTCGACCAACTGCACTGCCTTTGCTGTTTGTGGTACTGAAATATTTCTGTTAAGCCTTATAGGTTGCATATTAGAGAGACTATTAGCTAATCGTAGCCAGTAGCATTCCAATCCAAGCATTGCATCCACAGTTTTTGCATTACAACCTTTGCTTTTACAATTATAGGGCTGACAAATCCCATTGGATCATAAAACTTTGACACATAACTTAAAATCGACCTTTTAGTGACCTTATTTTCATCATATTTTTCAGGGCAATAAAGCAATCGTTTTTCACGTCCAGATGTAAGCCTAAAGCTTTCATGTAGCAGTCCTCCTTGCCCAACTCTTTTTCATTAAAATGTTGTTTATTACTTGGAATATCATGCAAAACCAGTGTGTTGTTTGAAGCCCATTTGTGTGTCTCAAAACCTCCTAGCGTAAGTAATTCCTGCAGTTGCCTTTTTGTTTGTTCTTGATGATCGAACTTGTAATCGTCGAATTGTAGTTGTTGGTACCTTGGATTGCTTGATTTTTGTTTGTTGCTTTCGCTTTTGATCGGTGCAAAGGTGATCGTCTTTTTGCCTGTCGTAGCGTGGCGTCGTTCCGTCGTAAGACACAAATCGACAC
Source organism: Pectinophora gossypiella (assembly GCF_024362695.1). Classification (NCBI taxonomy): domain Eukaryota; kingdom Metazoa; phylum Arthropoda; class Insecta; order Lepidoptera; family Gelechiidae; genus Pectinophora; species Pectinophora gossypiella. The sequence goes on along the minus strand of NW_026063260.1, from coordinate 459,838 downwards.
TTTCCCGCAGGTTTCGCTGGAACTTCGTATTTTGAACGGCTCGGTAGGACCATTGAACGAGTTCTAGTAGTGTAATGTCTGTTGAGGGAGGCACTTGCTAGGGTTTTAGTTAATAAAACGCCGGGGCAGTTAAGAAACGATGCACACTGTATTATTGTTGTACAGGAAGAGGCTATTACATGTTACCACCTTATAGAATAAAAATAAACTAATATTTTAGTTGGTGTTGCCAACACCAATAAAACGCATATTAATTTACTTACCTTATTCGAAGCTTATAGATAATTTCTGCCTGGTGTTATATCTCGACGAAATGAAACAAAATGTAGCTCCGCACAACTCGCCCTTGTGGTGGTGGTGTAAAAATAGATGAGAGAGGGATAGACTTACAGGATAGAAAGAGATAGAAATAGGCGGGAACAGGTGACAGCTATTATTATTATTATAATTATTATTTTATATTATATAAAGCTACAAACCCATGTACTGACTGACTGACTGACTGACTCACTCACTGACAGAGTTGTTCTCCCAGAAGGAGCCTCGGGGGGTAAAAATGATGTATGGGGGGTGTAATCAAGATCTTCCGGTGAGTATGGGAAAACTTCCAGATCTTGGAAAACTGCTCCGCATCAGGGAGACACCCTACAGTCTGGCGCAACTATTAGACCTGGATCAATTTTTTTTTCGCAAAACCTATTTAAATCTTGGTCAAATCCAATCGCCGGTGAAAAAAAAACAAAATGGCGGTAAAACAAGATGGCCGCCATACAAAATGTTATTTTTTCAAAAAATGCTTCGGGGGTAAAAACTGTGTATGGGGTTGTAATCGGAACGTCTTGTTGAAAATGGAAATACTTCTCGATCTTTGAAAACTGCTCCGCATCAGGGCGGCACCCTACAGCCTGGCAAAACTATAAAACCTGGAGCAATTTTTTTTTCGCATTACATATTAAAATCTTGGTCGAATCCAATCGCCGGTGAAAAAAAATCAAAATGGCGGAAAAACAAGATGGCCGCCATACAACATTTTCGTTTTTCCCGAAAATGCCTCGCAGGTAAAAAATATGTATAAGGATGTGATCGGATCGTCATGTTGAGTATTTCGATTTTGCTCGATCTTGAAAAACTGCTCCGCATCAGGGAGACACCCTACGGCCTGGCAAAACTATAAAACCTGGAACAATTCTTTTTTCACGAAACCTATTTAAATTTTGGTCAAATACAATCGCCGGTGAAAAAAAAAACAAAATGGCGGAAAAACAAGATGGCCGCCATACAAAATTTTCGTTTTTCCCGGAAATGAATCGAAGGTAAAAGTTATGTACAGAGATGTGATCGGAATGTCATGTAGAGTACGGGTATACTTCCAGGTTTTCGAGAACTGCTCCGCATCAGGGAGACACCCTAAGGCGTGGCAAAACTATCGCACTTGGAACATTTTTTTTTTCCACCAAACCTATTAAAATCTTAGTCAAATTTTATCGCCGGTGAAAAAAAAAACAAAATGGCCGAAAAACAAGATGGCCGCCATATAAATTTTTGTTTTTCCAGAAAATGTCTCGGGTGTAAAAATGTTGTATAGGGGTGTGATCGAAACGTTATCTTGGAAAACTGCTCCGCATCAGGGAGACACCCTACGGCCTGGCAAAACTATAGCACCTAGAACTTTTTTGATTTCACGAAAACAAGATGGCCGCCATACAAAGCTTCGAACTAATACAAGACACGCGAGCAGCTTGCTGCGAGCGAACCACGCGACATCTAGTTATAATATATATGTCACCGTAAAATTGTAAATAACGTTAGATTATAATCTCGCGAGATTGTGAACTGTCGAAAAATTGTGAAACGTAATTATACTGCTTACAATTTAACGTATTATTATTCGTCAGATTATAATTTATCGATAGATTATAATCTAACGTTATTTACAATTTTTACGGTGACATATATAGCTACAAACCCATGTACTGACTGACTCACTGACTCACTGACATAATTGTTCTCCCAGAAGGAGCGTCGGGGGGTAAAAATGATGTATGGGGGGTGTGATCGGGACCTCCCGGTGAGTATGGGAAAACTTCCAGATCTTGGAAAACTGCTCCGCATCAGGGAGACACCCTACAGTCTGGCGAAACTATCGCACCTGGAACGATTCTTTTTTCACGAAACCTATTTAAATCTTGGTCAAATTCTATAGTCGGTGAAAAAAAATCAAAATGGCGGAAAAACAAGATGGCCGCCATACAAAAATTTGTTTTCCCAGAGAATGTCTCGGGGGTAAAAACTGTGTATAGGGGTGTATTTGGAACGTCCTGTTGAGTATGGAAATTTTTCTCGATCTTGAAAATCTGCTCCGCATCAGGGAGACACCCTACGGCCTGGCAAAACTATCGCATCTGGAACTTTTTTGTTTTCACGAAATCTATTTAAATCTTGGTCAAATTCAATCACTGTTGTAAAAAAATCAAAATGGCGGAAAAACAAGACGGCCGCCATACAAAATTTTCGTTTTTCTCGAAAATGCCTCGGGGTGAATGTGATGTAAGAGGGATGAGATCAAAATGTCATATTGAGTATGGAAATACTTCCCGACCTTCAAAAACTGCTCCGCATCAGGGCGGCACCCTACGGCCTGGGAAAACTATCGCACCTGGAACGATTCTTTTTTCACCACACCTAATAAAATCTTGGTCAAATTTTATCGCCCGTGAAAAAAAAAAAACAAAATGGCCGAAAAACAAGATAGCCGCCATACAAATTTTTGTTTGTCCAGAAAATGTCTCGGGTGTAAAAATTATGTATAGGGAGGTGATCGGAACGTCATCTTGGAAAACTGCTCCGCATCAGGGAGACACCCTACGGCCTGGCAAAACTATAGCACCTAGAACTTTTTTGATTTCACGAGACCTATTTAAGTCTTGGTCAAATTCTATCGCGGTAAAAAAATGGCGGAAAAACAAGATGGCCGCCATACAAAGCTTCGAACTAATACAGGACACGCGAGCAGCTTGCTGCGAGCGAACCACGCGACAAATAGTATAAAGCTTATATACATATAGCTACAAACCCATGTACTGACTGACTGACTGACTCACTGACTCACTGACAGGGTTGTTCTCCCAGAAGGAGCGTCGGGGGGTAAAAATGATGTATGGGGGGTGTGATCTGGATCTCCCGGTAAGTATGGGAAAACTTCCAGATCATGGAAAACTGCTCCGCATCAGGGAGACACCCTACAGTCTGGCGCAACTATTATACCTGGATCAAATTTTTTTTCGCAAAACCTATTTAAATCTTTATCAAATTCTATTGCCTGTGAAAAAAAATCAAAATGGCGGAAAAACAAGATGGCCGCCATACAAAATTTTGTTTTTCCAGAAAATGTCTCGGGGGTAAAAACTATTTATAGAAGTGTGATCGGAACGTCTTGTTGAGTATGGAAACACTTCTCTATCTTCAAAAACTGCTCCGCATCAGGGAGAGACCCTACGGCCTGGCGAAACTATCACACCTGGAACGATTCTTTTTCCACGAGACCTATTTAAATCTTGGTCAAATCCAATCCCCGTTAAAAAAAAAAACCAAAATGGCGGAAAAACAAGATGGCCGCCATACAAAATTTTGTTTTTCCAGAAAATGTCTTGGAGGTAAAAATTATGTATAGGGGTGTGATCGGAACATCATGTTGAGTATGGAAATACATTTCGATCTTCGAAAGCTGCTCCGCATCAGGGAGACACCCTACAGCCTGGCGAAACTATCGCACCTGGAACTTTTATGTTTTCACGAAGCCTATTAAAGTCTTGGTCAAATTTTATCGTCAGTGAAAAAAAAAACAAAATGGCCGAAAAACAAGATGGCCGCCATACAAATTTTTGTTTTTCCAGAAAATGTCTCAGAGTTAAAATTGATGATCGGAACGTCATCTTGGAAAACTGCTCCGCATCAGGGAGACACCCTACGGCCAGGCAAAACTATAGCACCTAGAACTTTTTTGATTTCACGACACCTATTTAACTCTTGGTCAAATTCTATCGCCGGTAAAAAATGGCGGGAAAACAAGACACGCGAGCAGCTTGCTGCGAGCGAACCACGCGACATCTAGTTATTATTATTATTATTATATTTATTATTATTATATTATATTATATTATATAAAGCTACAAACCCACTGACTGACTGACTGACTGACTGACTGACTCACTGACTCACTGACAGGGTTGTTCTCCCAGAAGGAGCGCCGGGGGGTAAAAATGATGTATGGGAGATGTGATCACGATCTTCCGATGAGTAGGGGAAAACTTCCAGATCTTGGAAAACTGCTCCGCATCAGGGAGACACCCTACAGTCTGGCGCAACTATTATATCTGTATCAATTTTTTTTTCGCAAAACCTATTTAAATCTTGGTCAAATTTTATTGCCGGTGAAAAAAAATCAAAATGGCGGAAAAACAAGATGGCCGCCATACAAAAATTTGTTTTCCCAGAAAATGTCTCGGAGGTAAAAATGATGTATGGGAAATGTGATCAAAACGTCAAGCTGAGTATAGAAATTATGCTTGATCTTGAAAAACTGCTCCGCATCAGGGAGACACCCTATGGCCTGGCTAAACTATCAAACATAGAACATTTTTTTTTCCACTAAACCTACTTAATTCTTGGTCAAATTCAATCGCTGGTGATAAAAAATCAAAATGGCGGAAAAACAAGATGGCCGCCATACATATTTTTCGTTTTTCCCGGATAATGCCTCGGGGGTAAAAACTGTGTATGGGGATATCATCGGAACGTCGACTTCAATATAGAATAACTTCTAGATCTTTGAAATCTGCTCCGCATCAGAGAGACACCCTACGGCCTGGCGAAACTATCGCACCTAGGACTTTTTTGTTTTCACGATACCTATTTAAATCCTGGTCAAATTTTATCGCCGTTGAAAAAAAAAACAAAATGGCGGAAAAACAAGATGGCCGCCATACAAAATTTTCGTTTTTCTCGAAAATGCCTCGGGGTGAATATGATGTAAGAGGGATGAGATCAAAATGTCATATTGAGTATGGAAATACTTCCCGACCTTCAAAAACTGCTCCGCATCAGGGCGGCACCCTACGGCCTGGAAAAACTATCGCTCCTGGAACGATTCTTTTTTCACCAAACCTAATAAAATCTTGGTCAAATTTTATCGCCGGTGAAAAAAAAAACAAAATGGCCGAAAAACAAGATGGCCGCCATAAAAATTTTTGTTTGTCCAGAAAGTGTCTGGGGTGTAAAAACGATGTATAGGGGTGTTATCGGAACGTCATCTTGGAAAACTGCTCCGCATCAGGGAGACACCCTACGGCCTGCCGAAACTATCGCACCTGGAACGATTCTTTTTTCACGAAACCTATTTAATTCCTGGTCAAATTCAATCACCGGTGAAAAAAAAAACAAAATGGCGGAAAAACAAGATGGCCGCCATACAAAATTTTGTTTTTCTAGAAAATTTCTCAAGGTCAAAAAATACGTATAGGGGTGTGATCGGAACGTCATCTTGGAAAACTGCTCCGCATCAGGGAGACACCCTACGGCCTGGCAAAACTATAGCACCTAGAACTTTTTTGATTTCACGAGACATATTTAAGTCTTGGTCAAATTCTATCGCGGTAAAAAAATGGCGGGAAAACAAGACACGCGAGCAGCTTGCTGCGAGCGAACCACGCGACATCTAGTTATTATATTATATATAGCTACAAACCCACTGACTCACTCACTCACTGACATAATTGTTCTCCCAGAAGGAGCGTCGGGGGGTAAAAATAATGTATGAGAAAAGTGATCGGGACCTCCCGGTGAGTATGGGAAAACTTCCAGATCTTGGAAAACTGCTCCGCATCAGGGAGACACCCTACGGTCTGGCGCAACTATTATAGCTGGATCAAATTTTTTTTCGCAAAACCTATTTAAATCTTGGTCAAATTCTATTGTGGGTGAAAAAAAATCAAAATGGCGGAAATTCAAGATGGCCGCCATACAAAATTTTGTTTTTTCAGAAAATGCATCGGGAGTAAAAACTGTGTATGGAGATGTAATCGGAACGTCTTGTGGAGTATGAAAACACTTCTCTATCTTCAAAATCTGCTCCGCATCAGGGAGACACCCTACGGCCTGGCAAAACTATAAAACCTGGAGCAATTTTTCTTTCGCGAAACATATTTTAATCTTGGTCAAATCCAATCCCTGGTGAAAAAAAACCAAAATGGCGGAAAAACAAGATGGCCGCCATACAAAATTTTCGTTTTTCCTGAAAATGCCTCGAGGGTAAAAATGATGTATAGGGATGTGATCGGATCGTCATGTTGAGTATTTCAGTACTGCTCGATCTTGAAAAACTGCTCCGCATCAGGGAGACACCCTACGGCCTGGCAAAACTATAAAACCTAGAGCAATATTTTTTTCACGAAACATATTTTAATCTTGGTCAAATCCAATCCCTGGTGAAAAAAAACCAAAATGGCGGAAAAACAAGATGGCCGCCATACAAAATTTTGTTTTTCCAGAAAATGTCTCGTTGGTAAAAACTGTGTATGGGGATGTAATCGGAACATCCCGTTGACTATGGAAATTTTTCTCGATCTTGAAAAACTGCTCCGCATCAGGGAGACACCCTACGGCCTGGCAAAACTATAAATCCTGGAGCAATTTTTCTTTCGTGATACATATTTAAATCTTGGTCAAATCCAATCCCCGGTGAAAAAAAACCAAAATGGTGGAAAAACAAGATGGCCGCCATACAAAATTTTCGTTTTTCCTGAAAATGCCTCGAGGGTAAAAATGATGTATAGGGATGTGATCGGATCGTCATGTTGAGTATTTCAATACTGCTCGATCTTGAAAAACTGCTCCGCATCAGGGAGACACCCTACGGCCTGGCAAAACTATAAAACCTAGAGCAATATTTTTTTCACGAAACCTATTTATATCTTGGTCAAATTCAATCCCCGGTGAAAAAAAACCAAAATGCCGGAAAAACAAGATGGCCGCCATACAAAATTTTCGTTTTTCCCGAAAATGCCTCGAGGGTAAAAATGATGTATAGGGATGTGATCGGATCGTCATGTTGAGTATTTCAATACTGCTTGATCTTGAAAAACTGCTCCGCATCAGGGAGACACCCTACGGCCTGGCAAAACTATAAAACCTAGAGCAATATTTTTTTCACGAAACCTATTTATATCTTGGTCAAATTTAATTGCAGTTGAAAAAAAATCAAAATGGCGGAAATTCAAGATGGCCGCCATACAAAATTTTCGTTTTTCCTGAAAATGCCTCGGAGGTAAAAATGATGTATGAGGGATGTGATCGAAACATCATGTAGAGTACGAGTATACTTCCAAGTTTTCGAAAACTGCTCCGCATCAGGGCGGCATCCTACGGCCTGGCAAAACTATTACACCTGGATCAAGTTTTTTTTCGCAAAACCTACTTAAATCTTGGTCAAATTCTATTGTGGGTGAAAAAAATCAAAATGGCGGAAAAACAAGATGGCCGCCATACAAAATTGTTTTTAAAGAAAATGTCTCGGGGGTAAAAATTATGTATGGGGATGTAATCGGAACGTCTTGTTGAGTATGGATATAATTCTCGATCTTGGAAAGCTGCTCCGCATCAGGGCGGCACCCTATGGCCTGGCAAAACTATCGTACCTAAACCAATTTTTCTTTCACAAGACCTATTTGAATCTTGGTCAAACTCAATCGCAGGCAGAAAAAAACAAAATGGCGGAAAAACAAGATGGCCGCCATACAAAATTTTTTTTTGTCTAGAAAATGTCTCGGGTGTAAAAACGATGTATAGGGGTGTTATCGGAACGTCATCTTGGAAAACTGCTCCGCATCAGGGAGACACCCTACGGCCTGGCGAAACTATCGCACCTAGAACATTTTTGTTTTCACGAAACCTATTTAAATCTTGGTCAAATTATACTGCCAGTGAAAAAAAAACAAAATGGCCGAAAAACAAGATGGCCGCCATATAAATTTTTGTTTTTCCAGAAAATGTCTCGGGTGTAAAAAATATGTATAGGGGTGTGATCGGAACGTCATCTTGGAAAACTGCTCCTCATCAGGGAGACACCCTACGGCCTGGCGAAACTATCGCACCTGGAATGATTCTTTTTTCACAAAACCTATTTAAATCTTGGTCAAATTCAATCGTTGGTGAAAAAAAATCAAAATGGCGGAAAAACAAGATGGCCGCCATACAAAATTTTGTTTTTTCAGAAAAATGTCTTAGAGGTAAAAACAATGTATGGGGGTGTAATCGGAATGTCATGTTGAGTATGGAAGTACTTCTCGATCTTTGAAATCTGCTCCGCATCAGGGAGACACCCTACGGCCTGGCAAAACTATCGCACTTGGAACATTCTTGATTTCAAGAAACCTATTTAAATCTTGGTCAAATTTTATCGCCGGTGAAGAAAAACAAAATGGCCGAAAAACAAGATGGCCGCCATACAAATTCTTCGTTTTTCCTGAAAATGCCTCGGGGGTAATAATGATGTATAGTGATGTGATCGGATCGCCATGTTGAGTATTTGAATACTGCTCGATCTTGAAAAACTGCTCCGCATCAGGGAGACACCCTAAGGCCTGGCAAAACTATGGCATCTGGAACATTTTTTTTTCCACCACACCTATTTAAATCTTGGTCAAATTTTATCGCCTTTGAAAAAAAATCAAAATGGCGGAAAAACAAGATGTCCGCCATACAAATTCTTCGTTTTTCCTGAAAATGCCTCGGGGGTAAAAATGATGTAAAGGGATGTGATCGGATCGCCATGTTGAGTAGTGTAATACTGCTCGATCTTGAAAAACTGCTCCGCATCAGGGAGACACCCTAAGGCCTGGCAAAACTATGGCATCTGGAACATTTTTTTTTCCACCACACCTATTTAAATCTTGGTCAAATTTTATCGCCTGTGAAAAAAAATCAAAATGGCGGAAAAACAAGATGGCCGCCATACAAATTCTTCGTTTTTCCTGAAAATGCCTCGGGGGTAAAAATGATGTAAAGGGATGTGATCGGATCGCCATGTTGAGTAGTGTAATACTGCTCGATCTTGAAAAACTGCTCCGCATCAGGGAGACACCCTAAGGCCTGGCAAAACTATGGCATCTGGAACATTTTTTTTTCCACCACACCTATTTAAATCTTGGTCAAATTTTATCACCCGTGAAAAAAAAACAAAATGGCGGAAAAACAAGATGGCCGCCATACAAAATTTTGTTTCTCTAGAAAATTCTTCAAGGTCAAAAAATATGTATAGGGGTGTGATCGGAACATCATCTTGGAAAACTGCTCCGCATCAGGGAGAAACCCTACGGCCTGGCAAAACTATAGCACCTAGAACTTTTTTGATTTCACGAAACCTATTTAAGTCTTGGTCAAATTCTATCGCGGTAAAACAATGGCGGAAAAACAAGATGGCCGCCATACAAAATTTTGTTTCTCTAGAAAATTCTTCAAGGTTGAAACGTAAATCTTTTGCTACCTTATAGGAAAAGGTAGGTAGTGAAATATAGAAAGGAAATGGTGTTAAAATACTGATATGTTTCAGAAATTTATTAAAGTGGTGTTTACCTGAAGGGCACAGCTAGATGTTATAGACCGGTGAGCATGAGACAAAGAAAACTCCCTTTGAATTTGTACAATGTATATTTTATAATATAATATTAAAGTACAACCATGGGCAGGTAAAAACCCTATGGAGGGAGACAGGTCGCGCTTTGATCCGTCAGGTTAATTGTCACTCCGTTACAACCATGGGATATCACTATGTTTAAAACACTGTCCGTACACCTGTAGGCACCTCACTTACTCGAGGACCTCCGACTATCAGGCCTACCTGAGGCGTTCCGGAATACCGTACAGGTGATGAGTTGAGGCCGGCTCAGGCCAGGGCGTGCTGGACGATGGCGGCGCAGCGGGCCAACTGTTACGCAGCTGGCGGGCTGCACGTCCACCGGTCAACCTCGCAGTCCTTCACCGGGCCTTATCCGGAGTGTTGACAAAAGGAGAGGCGCGGCACATCCACATGCGCGCCGCACAAAGGAAAGCTTCGACGTGCAAACAACCAAGGCAAGCTCCGCCGAAATGAAGCTTGAAATAACTTGCAAACGCAGAAGAAAACAGTAGCAATCTTCATTCACAAAATTTGTTGAAATAGTCTGATCCAATCATAAACTTCTTCTTAGATTAAAACTTGCAAAACGTTCGACGTTAAAAACTTGCAAAAACGTTAAAACTTCAAAACGTTAAAAACTTAAAGAAAAACAAAAACCCCATCTGCAACAAGGAATGGCAATGATTAGCATGTGGTTCAGCTGACAGCGTGGCAAGGCAACTCACGAGTGTAAAACAAAGAAAATAACTTACAGGTTCATCCGGGATAGCTGGGCATCGCTCGGATGAAACCTAAACCCACCCACTGGACCTTAGGCGATGGGATTTCAGTGATGTTGCTGAAAACAAGGACCTCGAGGTTATCACAAAGTTGGTGCAAAAATATGCACGAAGAATTGCGAGGACTCACCATCTCGGTTAAGTTGTTTATTTAAATCGAGACATCGGCTCTTGATGTCGCCGATAAATCGTGGCTTTTAATTTGCCCACATTATTGTTACGGCAGTGGAGTCTCCGGCGCTCTCGCGACGTCCCCACTTTCCATAACCTGTCTCTCAGCTCAGCCAGCTGTCAGTCTGACACAAGAACCACGAACAAAGTTGCCAAACTAGAAAAAATCTACCAAACCATAAATTCGCCGAATCAACGACAACAATCGATCGACTTGTTTGATCCCAAAATTTAAATAAAATATAATATAATTTCAATAAATGTTGCAGATAATTAAATATACCAAATTTAGAAAAAAAATAAAATAATCAAAAATATTCGGGCCCATCGATAACCCTGCAGCGCCATCTGTGATTTCCTACGGGTAAAATATAAAACAACGATATATCGCCAGAAACCACAAGATGTCGCTACAAGGCTCGTTGGTCCGAAATGCTTCGTTACAAGGTCAAAAAATATGTATAGGGGTGTGATCGGAACATCATCTTGGAAAACTGCTCCGCATGAGGGAGACACCCTACAGTCTGGCGCAACCATCGCACCTGGATCAATTTTTTTTCGCAAAACCTATTTAAATCTTGGTCAAATTCTATTGTCTGTGAAAAAAAAAACAAAATGGCGGAAAAACAAGATGGCCGTCATACAAAATTTTGTTTTTCCAGAAAATGTCTTGGAGGTAAAAATTATGTATAGGGGTGTGATCGGAACGTCATTTTGGAAAACTGCTCCGCATCAGGGAGACACCCTACGGCCTGGCAAAACTATCGCACGTGGAACTTTTTAGTTTTCACGATACCTATTTAAATCTTGGTGAAATTCTATCGTGAGTGAAAAAAAATCAAAATGGCGGAAAAACAAGATGGCCGCCATACAAAAAAATATTTTTCGAGAAAATGTCTCGAAGGTAAAAACAATGTATGGGGACGTAATGGGAAGATCATGTTGAGAATTTAAATACTACTCAACCTTCAAAAACTGCTCCTCATCATAGAGACACCCCACGGCCTGGCGAAACTATGGCACCTGGAACGATTATTTTTTCACAGAACCTATTTAAATCTTGGTCAAATTCTATCGTGAGTGAAAAAAAATCAAACTGGCGGAAAAACAAGATGGCCGCCATACAAAAAAATATTTTTCCAGAAAATGTCTCGAAGGTAAAAACAATGTATGGGGACGTAATGGGAAGATCATGTTGAGAATTTAAATACTACTCAACTTTCAAAAACTGCTCCTCATCAGAGAGACACCCCACGGCCTGGCGAAACTATGGCACCTGGAACGATTATTTTTTCACAGAACCTATTTAAATCTTGGTCAAATTCTATAGTGAGTGAAAAAAAATCAAAATGGCGGAAAAACAAGATGGCCGCCATACAAAATTTTTGTTTTTCCTGAAAATGCCTTGGGGGTAAAAAATATGTATGGTGATGTAATCAGAACGTCTTGTTGAGTATGGATATACTTCTCGATCTTGGAAAGCTGCTCCGCATCAGGGCGGCACCCTATGGCCTGTCAAAACTATCGCACCTGGATCGATTCTTTTTTCACAAAACCTATTTAAAACTTGGTCAAATTTTATCGTGAGTGAAAAAAAATCAAAATGGCGCAAAAACAAGATGGCCGCCATACAAATTTTTCGTTTTTCCTGAAAATGCCTCGGGGGTAAAAATGATGTATAGGAATGTGATCGGAACGTCATGTCAAGTGTGAAAATTCATCTGGGTTTTCGATAGCTGCTCCGAATCAGGAAGACACCCTACGGCCTGGCAAAACTATCGCACCTGGAACTTTTTTATTTTCACGAAGCCTATTTAAATCTTGGTCAAATTTTATCGCGGGTGAAAAAAAAACAAAATGGCCGAAAAACAAGATGGCCGCCATACAAATTTTTGTTTTTCCAGAAAATGTCTCAGAGCTAAAATTGATGTATAGGGGTGTGATCGGAACTTCATCTTGGAAAACTGCTCCGCATCAGGGAGAGACCCTACGGCCTGGCAAAACTATAGCACCTAGAACGTTTTTGATTTCAAGAGACCTATTTAAGTCTTGGTCAAATTCTATTCTGGGTGAAAAAAAATCAAAATGGCGGAAAAACAAGATGGCCGCCATACAAAATTTTGTTTTTCCAGAAAATGTCTCGGGGGTAAAAACTGTGTATGGGGATGTCATTGCAACGTCATGTCGAGTATGAAAATACTGCTCGATCTTGAAAATCTGCTCAGCATCAGGGAGGCACCCTACGGCCTGGCAAAACTATCACATCTGGATCAATTTTTTTTTTCGCACAATCTATTTAAATCTTGGTCAAATTTTATCGCCGTTGAAAAAAAAACAAAATGGCGGAAAAACAAGATGGCCGCCATACAAATTTTTCGTTTTTCCTGAAAATGCCTCGGGGGTAAAAATGATGTATAGACGTGTGATCGGATCGTCATGTTGAGTATTTCAATACTGCTCGATCTTGAAAAACTGCTCCGGATCAGGGAGACACCCTACGGCCTGGCAAAACTATAAAACCTGTAGCAAATTTTCTTTCACGAAATCTATTTAAATCTTGGTCAAATTCAATTACCGTTGAAAAAAAATGAAAATGGCGGAAAAACAAGATGGCCGCCATACAAATTTTTAGTTTTTCCTTAAAATGCCTCTGGGATAAAAATTATTATGAGGGTTTTGATCGGAACGTCATGTAGAGTACGGGTTTACTTCCAGGTTTTCGAAAACTGCTCCGCATCAGGGAGACACCCTACGGTCTGGCGCAACTATTATACCTGGATCAATTTTTTTTCCGCAAAACCTATTTAAATCTTGGTCAAATTCTATCGTGAGTAAAAAAAATCAAAATGGCGGAAAAACAAGATGGCCGCCATACAAAAAATTGTTTTACCAGAAAATGTCTCGGGGGTAAAAATGATGTATGGGAGGTGTGATCGGAACGTCAAGCTTAATATGAAACAACTGCTTGATCTTGAAAAACTGCTCCGCATCAGGGAGACACCCTACGGCCTGGCCAAACTATCGCACCTAGAACATTATTTTTTCCACCAGGCCTATTATAATCTTGGTCAAATTTAATTGCAGTTGAAAAAAAATCAAAATGGCGGAAATTCAAGATAGCCGCCATACAAATTTTTCTTTTTTCCTGAAAATGCCTCGGGCGTAAAAATGATGTATAGGAATGTGATCGGATCGTCATGTTGAGTATTTCAATACTGCTCCATCTTGAAAAACTGCTCCGCATCAGGGAGACACCCTACGGCCTGGCAAAACTATAATACCTGGAGCAATATTTTTTTCACGAAACCTATTTAAATCTTGGTCAAATTTTATCCCCGGTGAAAAAAAACAAAATGGCCGAAAAACAAGATGGCCGCCATACAAATTTTTGTTTTTTTCAGAAAATGTCTCGGGTGTAAAAATGATGTATAGGGGTGTGATCGGAACGTCATCTTGGAAAACTGCTCCGCATCAGGGAGACACCCTACGGCCTGGCAAAACTATCGCACCTGGAACATTTTTGTTTTCACGAAACCTATTTTAGTCTTGGTCAAATTCTATCGCGGTAAAAAAATGGCGGGAAAACAAGGCACGCGAGCAGCTTGCTGCGAGCGAACCACGCGACATCTAGTTATTATTATATTATATTATATATAGCTACAAACCCACTGACTGACTCACTGACATAATTGTTCTCCCAGAAGGAGCGTCGGGGGGTGAAAATGATGTATGGGGGGTGTGATCGGGACCTCCCGGTGAGTATGGGAAAAATCCCAAATCTTGGAAAACTGCTCCGCATCAGGGAGACACCCTACGGCCTGGCGCAACTATCGCACCTAGAACGATTCTTTTTTCACGAAACCTATTTAAATCTTAGTCAAATCCAATCCCCGGTGAAAAAAAAACAAAATGGCGGAAAAACAAGATGGCCGCCATACAAAATTTTGTTTTTCCGGAAAATGTCTCAGGGGTAAAAACTGTGTATGGGAGTGTAATCGGAGTGTCTTGTTGAGTATGGAGACACTTCTCTTTCTTCAAATCTGCTCCGCATCAGGGAGACACCCTACGGCCTGGCCAAACTATCGCACCTAGAACATTATTTTTTCCACTAGACCTATTTAAATCTTGGTCAAATCCAATCGCCGGTGAAAAAAATTCAAAATGGCGGAAAAACAAGATGGCCGCCATACAAAATTTTCGTTTTTCCCGAAAATGCCTCGGGGGTGAATATGATGTAAGAGGGATGTGATCAAAATGTCATGTTGAGTATGGAAATACTTCCCTACCTTCAAAAACTGCTCCGCATCAGGGCGGCACCCTACGGCCTGGCGAAACTTTCGCATCTGGACCTTTTTTGTTTTCACGAAACCTATTTATATCTTTGTCAAATCCAGTCCCCGGTGAAAAAAAAAACAAAATGGCGGAAAACAAGATGGCCGCCATACAATTTTTTGTTTTTCTTGAAAATTCCTCAGGGTTAAAAAATATGTATAAGGGTGTGATCGGAACGTCATCTTTGAAAACTGCTCCGCATCAGGGAGACACCCTACGGCCTGGCAAAACTATAGCACCTAGAAATTTTTAGATTTCACGAGACCTATTCAAGTCTTGGTCAAATTCTATCGCGGTAAAAAAATGGCGGGAAAACAAGACACGCGAGCAGCTTGCTGCGAGCGAACCACGCGACATCTAGTTATAATATATATAGCTGCAAACCCACTGACTGACTGACTGACATAGTTGTTCTCCCAGAAGGAGCGTCGGGGGGTGAAAATGATGTATGGGGGGTGTGATCGAGACCTCCCGGTGAGTATGGGAAAACTTCCAGATCTTGGAAAACTGCTCCGCATCAGGGAGACACCCTACGGCCTGGCAAAACTATCGTACCTAGAAAGATTCTTTTTTCACAAAACCTTCTTAAATCTTGGTCAAATTGTATTGTCGGTGAAAAAAAATCAAAATGGCGGAAAAACAAGATGGCCGCCATACAAAATTTTGTTTTTTCAGAAAATGCATCGGGAGTAAAAACTGTGTATGGAGATGTAATCGGAACGTCTTGTGGAGTATGAAAACACTTCTCTATCTTCAAAATCTGCTCCGCATCAGGGAGACACCCTACGGCCTGGCAAAACTATAAAACCTGGAGCAATTTTTCTTTCGCGAAACATATTTAAATCTTGGTCAAATCCAATCCCTGGTAAAAAAAAAAACCAAAATGGCGGAAAAACAAGATGGCCGCCATACAAAATTTTCGTCTTTCCTGAAAATGCCTCGAGGGTAAAAATGATGTATAGGGATGTGATCGGATCGTCATGTTGAGTATTTCAGTACTGCTCGATCTTGAAAAACTGCTCCGCATCAGGGAGACACCCTACGGCCTGGCAAAACTATAAAACCTAGAGCAATATTTTTTTCACGAAACCTATTTAAATCTTGGTCAAATTCAATCCCCGGTGAAAAAAAACCAAAATGGCGGAAAAACAAGATGGCCGCCATACGAAATTTTCGTTTTTTCCCGAAAATGCCTCGGGGGTAAAAATGATGTATGAGGAATATGATCGAAACATCATGTTGAGTATGGAAATACTTTTCGATCTTCGAAAGCTGCTCCGCATCAGGGAGACACCCTACAGCCTGGCGAAACTATCGCACCTGGAACTTTTTTGTTTTCACGAAGCCTATTAAAGTCTTGGTCAAATTTTATCGCCAGTGAAAAAAAAACAAAATGGCCGAAAAACAAGATGGCCGCCATACAAATTTTTGTTTTTCCAGAAAATGTCTCACGAGGTAAAAATGATGTATTGGGGTGTGATCGGAACGTCATCTTGGAAAACTGCTCCGCATCAGGGGTCACCCTACGGCCTGGCAAAACTATAGCACCTAGAACAATTTTGATTTCACGAGACCTATTTAAGTCTTGGTCAAATTCTATCGCGGTAAAAAAATGGCGGGAAAACAAGAGACGCGAGCAGCTTGCTGCGAGCGAACCACGCGACATCTAGTTATATTATATATAGCTACAAACCCATGTACTGACTGACTGACTGACTGACTGACTCACTGACAGGGTTGTTCTCCCAGAAGGAGCGTCGGGGGGTAAAAATGGTGTATAGGGGGTGTGATCAAAATCTCCCAGTGAGTTTGGAAAAACTTCCAGATCTTGGAAAACTGTTCCGCATCAGGGAGAGACCCTACAGTCTGGCGCAACTATTATACCTGGATCAAATTTTTTTTCGCAAAACCTATTTAAATCTTGGTCAAATTTAATTGCGGGTAAAAAAAAAAACAAAATGGCGGAAATAAAGATGGCCGCCATACAAAATGTTGTTTTTCCAGAAAATGTCTCGGAGGTAAAAATTATGTATGGGGGTGTGATCAAAACGTCAAGCTTAGTATGGAAAAACTGTTCGATCTTGAAAAACTGCTCCGCATCAGGGAGACACCCTACGGCCTGGCAAAACTATAAAACCTGGAGCAATTTTTCTTTCGCGAAACATATTTAAATCTTGGTCAAATCCAATCTCCGGTGAAAAAAAACCAAAATGGCGGAAAAACAAGATGGCCGCCATACAAAATTTTCGTTTTTCCTGAAAATGCCTCGAGGGTAAAAATGATGTATAGGGATGTGATCGGATCGTCATGTTGAGTATTTCATTACTGCTCGATCTTAAAAAACTGCTCCGCATCAGGGAGACACCCTACGGCCTGGCAAAACTATAAAACCTAGAACAATATTTTTTTCACGAAACCTATTTAAATCGTGGTCAAATCCAATCCCCGCTGAAAAAAAAACAAAATGGCAGAAAAACAAGATGGCCGCCATACAAAATTTTCGTTTTTCCCGAAAATGCCTCGGGGGTAAAAATGATGTATAAGGAATGTGATCGAAACATCATGTTGAGTATGGAAATACTATTCGATCTTCGAAAGCTGCTCCGCATCAGGGAGACACCTTACAGCCTGGCGAAACTATCGCACCTGGAACTTTTTTGTTTTCACGAAACCTATTAAAGTCTTGGTCAAATTTTATCGCCAGTGAAAAAAAAAAACAAAATGGCGGAAAAACAAGATGGCCGACATACAAAATTTTCGTTTTTCTCGAAAATGCCTCGGGGTGAATATGATGTAAGAGGAATGAGATCAAAATGTCATATTGAGTATGGAAATACTTCCCGACCTTCAAATACTGCTCCGCATCAGGGCGGCACCCTACGGAATGGGAAAACTATCGCTCCTGGAACGATTCTTTTTTCACCAAACCTATTAAAATCTTGGTCAAATTTTATCGCCGGTGAAAAAAAAACAAAATGGCCGAAAAACAAGATGGCCGCCATAAAAATTTTTGTTTGTCCAGAAAATGTCTCGGGTGTAAAAACGATGTATAGGGGTGTTATCGGAACGTCATCTTGGAAAACTGCTCCGCATCAGGGAGACACCCTACGGCCTGGCAAAACTATAGCACCTAGAACTTTTTTGATTTCACGACACCTATTTAAGTCTTGGTCAAATTCTATCGCGGTAAAAAAATGGCGGGAAAACAAGACACGCGAGCAGCTTGCTGCGAGCGAACCACGCGAAATCTAGTTATACTATATATAGCTACAAACCCATGTACTGACTGACTGACTGACTCACTCACTGACAGAGTTGTTCTCCCAGAAGGAGCGTCGGAGGGTAAAAATGGTGTATGGGGGATGTGATCAAAATTTTCCGGTGAGTATGGGAAAACTTCCAGATCTTGGAAAACTGCTCCGCATCAAGGAGACACCCTACAGTATGGCGAAACTATCGCACCTGGGTCGATTCTTTTTGCACAAAACCTATTTAAATCTTGGTCAAATTCTATTGTGGGTGAAAAAAAATCAAAATGGCGGAAAAACAAGATGGCCGCCATACAAAAGTTTGTTTTTCCAGAAAATGTCTCGGAGGTCAAACTGATGTGTGGGAATGTAATCGGAGTGTCTTGTCGAGTACGGAAAATGTTCTCAATCTTGGAAAACTGCTCCGCATCAGGAAGACACCCTACGGCCTGGCTAACCTATCGCACCTGGAACAATGATTTTTTCGCACAACGTATTTAAATCTTGGTCAAATCCAATCGCCGGTGAAAAAAAAACAAAATGGCGGAAAAACAAGATGGCCGCCATACAAAATTTTGTTTTTTCAGAAAAATGTCTTAGAGGTAAAAACAATGTATGGGGGTGTAATCGGAATGTCATGTTGAGTATTTAAATACTGCTCGATCTTCGAAAACTGCTCCGCATCAGGGAGACAACCTACGGCCTAGCAAAACTATCGCACCTGGAACTTTTTTGATTTCACGAGACCTATTTAAGTCTTGGTCAAATTCCATCGCGGTAAAACAATGGCGGAAAAATTATATTATATATAGCTGCAAACCCATGTACTGACTGACTGACTGACTGACTGACTGACTGACTGACTCACTGACAGGGTTGTTCTCCCAGAAGGAGCGCCGGGGGGGTAAAAATAATGTATGAAAAAAGTGATTAAAACCTCCCGGTGAGTATGGGAAAACTTCCAGATCTTGAAAAACTGCTCCGCATCAGAGAGACACCATACGGCCTGGCAAAACTATCGCACCTGGATCGATTCCTTTTTCACAAAACCTATTTAATTCTTAGTCAAATCCTATGGCCGGTAAAAAAAAATCAAAATGGCGGAAAAACAAGATGGCCGCCATACAAAAATTTGTTTTCCCAGAAAATGTCTCGGAGGTAAAAATGATGTATGGGAGTTGTGATCGAAACGTCAACCTGAGTATGGAAAAACTGTTTGATCTTGAAAAACTGCTCCGCATCAGGGAGACACCCTATGGCCTGGCTAAACTATCAAACATAGAACATTTTTTTTTTCCACTACACCTACTTAATTCTTAGTAAAATTCAATCGCTGGTAATAGAAAATCAAAATGGCGGAAAAACAAGATGGCCGCCATACAAAATTTTCAATTTTCCTGAAAATGCCTCGGGGGTAAAATGATGTATAGGGATGTAATCGGAACGTCATGTCGAGTATAAAAATACTTCTCGATCTTTGAAATCTGCTCCGCATCAGGGAGACACCCTACGGCCTGACGAAACTATCGCACCTGGTACGATTCTTTTTTCACAAAACCTATTTAAATCTTTGTCAAATTCTATAGTGAGTAAAATAAAATCAAAATGGCGGAAAAACAAGATGGCCGCCATACAAAATATTGTTTTTTCAGAATATGTCTCGGTGGTAAAAATTATGTATATGGATGGAATCGGAACGTCTTGATGAGTATGGATATATTTCTCGATCTTGGAAAGCTGCTCCGCATCAGGGCGGCACCCTATGGCCTGGCAAAACTATCGCACCTGGATCGATTCTTTTTTCACAAAACCTATTTAATTCTTAGTCAAATCCTATGGCCGGTAAAAAAAAAATCAAAATGGCGCAAAAACAAGATGTCCGCCATACAAATTTTTGTTTTTCCAGAAAATGTCTCGGGTGTAAAAACGATGTATAGGGGTGTGATCGGAACGTCATCTTGGAAAACTGCTCCGCATCAAGGAGACACCCTACGGCCTGGCGAAACTATAGCACCTAGAACTTTTTTGATTTCACGAAAACAAGATGGCCGCCATACAAAGCTTCGAACTAATACAGGACACGCGAGCAGCTTGCTGCGAGCGAACCTCGCGACATCTAGTTAATAATTAATAATTAATAATATAATTATACTATATATAGCTGCAAACCCACTGACTGACTGACTGACTGACTGACTCACTCACTCACTCACTGACATAATTGTTCTCCCAGAAGGAGCGTCGGGGGGTAAAAATGATGTATGGGGGATGTGATCAAGATATTCCGATGAGTATGGGAAAACTTCCAGATCTTGGAAAACTGCTCCGCATCAGGGAGACACCCTACCGTCTGGCAAAACTATCGCACCTGGAACGATTCTTTTTTCACGAAACCTATTAAAATCTTGGTCAAATTCTATCGTGGGTGAAAAAAAATCAAAATGGCGGATAAACAAGATGGCCGCCATACAAATTTTTGTTTTTCAAGAAAATGTCTTGGGGGTAAAAACTGTGTACGGAGGTGTAATCGGAACGTCTTGTTGAGTATGGAAATACTGCTAGATCTTCGAAAACTGCTCCGCATCAGGGAGACACCCTACGGCCTGGCAAAACTATAGCACCTAGAACTTTTTGGTTTTCACAAGACATATTTAAACCTTGGTCAAATTCAATTGGCAGTGAAAAAAAATCAAAATGGCGGAAAAACAAGATGGCCGCCATACAAAATTTTCGTTTTTCTCGAAAATGCCTCGGGGTGAATGTGATGTAAGAGTGATGAGATCAAAATGTCATATTGAGTATGGAAATACTTCCCGACCTTCAAAAACTGCTCCTCATCAGGGCGGCACCCTACAGCCTGGGAAAACTATCGCACCTGGAACGATTCTTTTTTCACCAAACCTAATAAAATCTTGGTCAAATTTTATCGCCGGTAAAAAAAAATCAAGATGGCCGAAAAACAAGATGGCCGCCATACAAATTTTTGTTTTTACAGAAAATGTCTCGGATGTAAAAACGATGTATAGGGGTGTTATGGGAACGTCTTGTTGAGTATGGAAATACTGCTAGATCTTCGAAAACTGCTCCGCATCAGGGGTCACCCTACGGCCTGGCAAAACCATAGCACCTAGAACTTTTTTGATTTCACGAGACCAATTCAAGTCTTGGTCAAATTCTATCGCGGTAAAAAAATGGCGGGAAAACAAGACACGCGAGCAGCTTGCTGCGAGCGAACCACGCGACATCTAGACTAAATGGCCGAAAAACAAGATGGCCGCCATACAAATTTTTGTTTTTCCAGAAAATGTCTCAGGGGTAAAAATGATGTATAGGAATGTGATCGGAACGTCATGTCGAGTATGAAAATACGTCTGGGTTTTCGATAGCTGCTCCGCATCAAGGAGACACCCTACAGCCTGGCGAAACTATCGCACCTGGAAATTTTTGGTTTTCATAAAACCTATTTAAATCTTGGTCAAATTTTATTGCCGGTGAAAAAAAATAAAATGGCGGAAAATCAAGATGGCCGCCATACAAAATTTTCGTTTTTCCAGAAAATGTCTCAGAGGTAAAAATGATGTATTGGGGTGTGATCGGAACGTCATCTTGGAAAACTGCTCCGCATCAGGGGTCACCCTACGGCCTGGCAAAACTATCGCACCTGGAACTTTTTTATTTTCACGAAACCTATTTAAATCTTGGTCAAATTTTATCGCGGGTGAAAAAAAACAAAATGGCCGAAAAACAAGATGGCCGCCATACAAATTTTTGTTTTTCCAGAAAATGTCTCAGAGCTAAAATTGATGTATAGGGGTGTGATGGGAACGTCATCTTGGAAAACTGCTCCGCATCAGGGAGACACCCTACGGCCTGGCAAAACTATAGCACCTAGAACGTTTTTGATTTCACGAGACCTATTTAAGTCTTGGTCAAATTCTATACAAAGCTTCGAACTAATACAGGACACGCGAGCAGCTTGCTGCGAGCGAACCACGCGAAATCTAGTAATACTATATATAGCTACAAACCCACTGACTCACTCACTCACTGACATAATTGTTCTCCCAGAAGGAGTGTCGGGGGGTAAAAATGATGTATGGGGGGTGTGATCGGGACCTCCCGTTGAGTATGGGAAAACTTCCAGACCTTGGAAAACTGCTCCGCATCACGGAGACACCCAACAGTCTGGCGAAACTATCGCACCTGGAACAATTCTGTTTTCACAAAACCTATTTAAATCTTAGTCAAATTCTACTGTGTATGAAAAAAAAACAAAATGGCGGAAAAACAAGATGGCCGCCATACAAAAGTTTGTTTTTCCAGAAAATGTCTCGAAGGTAAAACTAATGTGTATGAATGTAATCGGAGTGTCTTGTCGAGTACGGAAAATTTTCTCAATCTTCAAAAGCTGCTCCGCATCAGGGAGACACCCTACGGCCTGGCAAAACTATAAAACCTGGAGCAATTTTTCTTTCGCAAAACATATTTAAATCTTGGTCAAATCCAATCCCCGCTGCAAAAAAACCAAAATGGCGAAAAAACAAGATGGCCGCCATACAAAATTTTCGTTTTTCCCGAAAATGCCTCGGGGGTAAAAATTATGTATAAGGAATGTGATCGAAACATCATGTTGAGTATGGAAATACTTTACGATCTTCATAAGCTGCTCCGCATCAGGAAGACACCCTACGGCCTGGTGAAACTATCGCACCTGGAACTTTTTGGTTTTCACGATACCTATTTAAATCTTGGTCAAATTTAGTTGCCGGTGAAAAAAAATCAAAATGGCGGAAAATCAAGATGGCTGCCATACAAATTTGTCGTTTTTCCTGAAAATGCCTCGGGGGTAAAAATGATGTATAGGAATGTGATCGGAACGTCATGTCGAGTATGAAAATACGTCTGGGTTTTCGATAGCTGCTCCGCATCAGGGAGACACCCTACGGCCTGGCAAAACTATCGCACCTAGAAAGATTCTTTTTTCACAAAACCTTCTTAAATCTTGGTCAAATTTTAACGTCGGTGAAAAAAAATCAAAATGGCGGAAAAACAAGATGGCCGCCATACAAAATTTTGTTTTTACAGAAAATGCTTCGGGGGTAAAAACTGTGTATGGGGTTGTAATCGGAACGTCTTGTTGAAAATGGAAATACTTCTCGATCTTTGAAAACTGCTCCGCATCAGGGCGGCACCCTACAGCCTGGCAAAACTATAAAACCTGGAGCAATTTTTTTTTCGCATTACATATTTAAATCTTGGTCGAATCCAATCGCCGGTGATAAAAAATCAAAATGGCGGAAAAACAAGATGGCCGCCATACAAAATTTTCGTTTTTCCCGAAAATGCCTCGCAGGTAAAAAATATGTATAAGGATGTGATCGGATCGTCATGTTGAGTATTTCGATTTTGCTCGATCTTGAAAAACTGCTCCGCATCAGGGAGACACCCTACGGCCTGGCAAAACTATAAAACCTGGAACAATTCTTTTTTCACGAAACCTATTTAAATTTTGGTCAAATACAATCGCCGGTGAAAAAAAAAACAAAATGGCGGAAAAACAAGATGGCCGCCATACAAAATTTTCGTTTTTCCCGGAAATGAATCGAAGGTAAAAATTATGTACAGAGATGTGATCGGAATGTCATGTAGAGTACGGGTATACTTCCAGGTTTTCGAGAACTGCTCCGCATCAGGGAGACACCCTAAGGCGTGGCAAAACTATCGCACTTGGAACATTTTTTTTTCCACCAAACCTATTAAAATCTTAGTCAAATTTTATCGCCGGTGAAAAAAAAAACAAAATGGCCGAAAAACAAGATAGCCGCCATATAAATTTTTGTTTTTCCAGAAAATGTCTCGGGTGTAAAAATGTTGTATAGGGGTGTGATCGAAACGTCATCTTGGAAAACTGCTCCGCATCAGGGAGACACCCTACGGCCTGGCAAAACTATAGCACCTAGAACTTTTTTGATTTCACGAAAACAAGATGGCCGCCATACAAAGCTTCGAACTAATACAAGACACGCGAGCAGCTTGCTGCGAGCGAACCACGCGACATCTAGTTATTATTATACGTAATATATATAGCTACAAACCCACTGACTGACTGACTGACATAATTGTTCTCCCAGAAGGAGTGTCGGGGGGTAAAAATGATGTATGGGGAGTATAATCGGGACCTCCCGCTGAGTATGGGAAAACTTCCAGATCTTGGAAAACTGCTCCGCATCAGGGAGACACCCTACAGTCTGGCGAGACTATCGCACCTGGATCAATTTTTTTTTCACGAAACCTATTTAATTCCTTGTCAAATTCAAACACCGGTGAAAAAAAATCAAAATGGCGGAAAAACAAGATGGCCGCCATACAAAATTTTATTTTTCCAGAAAATGTCTCGTTGGTAAAAATTGTGTATGGGGTTGTAATCGGAACATCCCGTTGACTATGGATATTTTTCTTGATCTTGAAAAACTGCTCCGCATCAGGGAGACACCCTCATCATCATCATCATCAGCCGTATGACGCCCACTGCTGGGCATAGGCCTCCCCCAAGGAGACACCCTACGGCCTGGCAAAACTATAAAACCTGGAGCAATTTTTTTTTCGCGTAACATATTTAAATCTTGGTCAAATCCAATCCTTGGTGAAAAATAAACAAAATGGCGGAAAAACAAGATGGCCGCCATACAAAATTTTCGTTTCTCCTGAAAATGCCTCGAGGGTAAAAATGATGTATAGGGATGTGATCGGATCGTCATGTTGAGTATTTCAATACTGCTCGATCTTGAAAAACTGCTCTGCATCAGGGAGACACCCTACAGCCTGGCGAAACTATCGCACCTGGAACAATTCTTTTTTCGTACAACGTATTTAAACTTTGATCAAATTTTATCGCCGGTGAAAAAAAATCAAAATGGCGGAAAATTAAGATGGCTGCCATACAAAATTTTCGTTTTTCTCGAAAATGCCTCGGGGGTGAATATGACGTGAAAGGGATGTGATCAAAATGTCATGTTGAGTATGGAAATACTTCCCGACCTTCAAAAACTGCTCCGCATCAAGGAGACACCCTAAGGCCTGGCGAAACTATCGCACCTGGAACATTTTTGTTTTCACGAAACCTACTTAAATCTTGGTCAAAATTTATCGCCGGTGAAAAAAAAACAAAATGGCCGAAAAACAAGATGGCCGCCATATAAAATTTGTTTTTCCAGAAAATGTCTCGGGTGTAAAAATGATGTATAGGGGTGTGATCGGAACGTCATCTTGGAAGACTGCTCCGCATCAGGGAGACACCCTACGGCCTGGCAAAACTATAGCACCTAGAACTTTTTTGATTTCACGAGACCTATTTAAGTCTTGGTCAAATTCTATCGCGGTTAAAAAATGGCGGGAAAACAAGATGGCCGCCATACAAAGCTTCGAACTAATACAGTACACGCGAGCAGCTTGCTGCGAGCGAACCACGCGACATCTAGTTATAATATACACTTCTCATCAAAAAAATCGAAACACTTCCGTTTTCATTGTTTCTGTCCGAATTTAACACAAAAAAGAATTCATACGATGAAAAAAAATACATAAATGTATAGCTGGCAGTTTGGCCATTACAGTAATAAGCGAAAATTCAAAATTCAAAATTAGAATTTCATTTGTTTATCTTATAAACGAAATGAATCACTGTTTTGAGACAAATGTGTGTTTAGGGTTGGAGTACATTTAGCGTTTAAAAACTAAAAATTGGCGCCTATCCTTAAACTTTTTGTTTTTTATTTCAATACTGTGACTTTGGGACGTCTAAAAAAGGTTTTTTTTCTAAAACGTATGGATACTTCGCCCACAGAAGCCGCCCAAGTTGTGGCATTGCTGGATTCTGGCCTTAGTCAGCGTGTTGTGGCTGCAAGACTGCATCTAAGCCTGTCATCTGTTCATAGAGTCTATAAACGTTATCGGGAGACTGGTTTGTTCACGCGCCGTTCAGGATCTGGCAGGAATCGGGTCACTTCTGAGCGAGATGATCGATTTATTGTAACAACTTCTTTAAGAAATCGACGTCTTAACGCTTTTCAACTGCAGCAGCGGCTTCGTGTTGTACGAAGGGTGGCTGTAAGTGACTCTACAATTAGAAGAAGGTTGAAGGATCGTGGACTGGTACCGCATAAGCCAGCAAACGGGCCGAAATTAACTGCAGACCATCGAAGAGCGCGCCTTAACTTTGCACGTGAGCACCTAAATTGGTCATACCTACAGTGGAGCAAAGTTCTCTTTTCTGATGAGTGTAAAATTATTCTGTATGGTAACGACGGAAAGAACAAGGTCTACAGAAGAGACGGGGAACGCTATGCACAATGCTGCATTGAAGAAAAGGTCAGCTATGGTGGCGGTTCGTGGACAGTTTGGGGAGGAATCAGCGCCGACGGTAAGACAGAGCTTGCTTTCGTGTCTGGGCCACGTCTGCCTGCACTAAACTGTCATCGGTACGTCGAAGAGTGTCTCGAGCCTCATGTGATGCCCTATGCACATTTTATTGGCAACGGCTTCATATTCATGCACGACAATGCAAGGGCTCACACCGCGGGCGTGATTATCTTAACGAAGTCGATATCTCTATTATGGAATGGCCAGCAAGAAGCCCGGACATGAATCCCATTGAACATCTGTGGGATGAATTAAAGAGACGAATTCGAGCAAGAGATCCTGCCCCAGAAACACTTAGCCAGCTGCAAGATGCAATCCAAGAGGAATGGGACAATATACCACAGCATGTGATCGTGACTCTCATCCGATCGATGAAGAACCGTATGGAAGCAGTAATTAGAGCTCGGGGAGGGAATACAAGTTATTAAATAAACGTTTTTTAGCTTTTTTTTTCATTTACGTGTGTTGTTTTATCCATTTCCTTTATACTCCATACGGAATAAAAATGACTCATTTAACAAAATACGAAACCTATGAAAAATTCATTTAAATTTAGAACATTAACATTAAGATTTGATAAGCTCATATTACTCACTATTAAACGACATTTAACATTTATTCCTAAATGTACACATTTTTCTGATAATCCTGACAAAACGTAAACTTGCAAGGTGTTTCGATTTTTTTGATGAGAAGGTATATAGCTACAAACCCATTGACTGACTGACTGACTCACTGACTGACATAGTTGTTCTCCCAGAAGGAGCGTCGGGGGGTAAAAATGGTGTATGGGGGGTTTGATCGGGACCTCCCGGTGAGTATGAGAAAACTTCCAGATCTTGGAAAACTGCTCCGCATCAGGGAGACACCCTACGGTCTGGCGCAACTATTATACCTGGAACAATTTTTTTTTCGCAAAACCTATTTAAATCTTAGTCAAATTCTATTGTCGGTGAAAAAAAAAACAAAATGGCGGAAAAACAAGATGGCCGCCATACAAAAGTTTGTTTTTCCAAAAAATGTTTCGTTGGTAAAAACGGTGTATGTGTTTGTAATCGGAACGTCCTGGTGAGTTTGAAAATACTTCTCTATCTTCGAAAACTGCTCCGCATCAGGGCGGCACCCTACGGCCTGGCAAAACTATCGCTCTCGGAACATTTTTTTTTCCACATAACCTACTTAAATCTTGGTCAAAATCAGTCGCTGGTGAAAAAAAATCAAAATGGCGGGAAAACAAGATGGCGCCATACAAAATTTTTGTTTTTCTCGAAAATGCCTCGGGGGTGAATATCATGTAAGAGAGATGTGATCAAAATGTCATGTTGAGTATGGAAATACTTCCCGACCTTCAAAACTGCTCCGCATCAGGAAGACACCCTACGGCCTGGGAAAACTATCGCACCTGGAACAAATATTTTTTCACAAAACCTATTTAAATCTTTGTCAAATCCAATCGCCGGTGAAAAAAAAATCAAAATGGCGGAAAATCAAGATGGCCGCCATACAAAATTTTCGTTTTTCTCGAAAATGCCTCGGGGGTGAATATGATGTAAGAGAGATGTGATCAAAATGTCATGTTGAGTATGGAAATACTTCCCGACCTTCAAAAACTGCTCCGCATCAGGGCGGCACCCTACGGCCTGGTGAAACTATCGCACCTGGAACTTTCTGATTTTCACGGGACCTATCTGAGTCTTGGTCAAATTTTATCGCCGGTAAAATAAAAACAAAATGGCCGAAAAACAAGATGGCCGCCATATAAATTTTTGTTTTTCCAGAAAATGTCTCGGGGGTAAAAACTGTGTATGGGGGTGTGATTTGGACCTCCCGGAGAGTATGGAAATACTGCTCGACTTTCACTGCTTCCCTCTTTTCACTTCAATTCACATTTTAAATATTTTTTTTCCTGGCTGTCAGTTTTGATTTATAAATGTGTTTTTCTAACACGATAATTACGCACTGCGGGAGGCATATAGTATATCTTCCGTATATTTTCCTGTTTTTCCAACTATTGCTATCTCTTTCTATGCTTTCGATTTAATATTATTCCTTGCAACTTATTCATCTTTTTCGCTAGGCATTTGTTTTTTTTTTTTTTCGTTTTTGTTGTTTTGTATGATTTTGCGTTTTGATGTTGCTTGTTTTGTAAAACTGTAACATAGTTATTTGATTACTTTGTTTGTGTGCTGTCTGCTAAGTGTTATCGTTTACACTTTGTTATTTTTTATTATTTATTTTTTGTTTTTTATGGTTCTTTTTTATTTTTATTTCATTTATTTTTCATTATTATTGGCTTAGTAAATAGGCTACTGGCGGGTGATAGTTACTAAGTACTGTCTTGTCGTAGTAGATAACTGCTTATTGTTTTAAGTATATTATTTATTTATTATTATTTTTGTTTATTATTATTTATTACCTTTTTTTATGGATATATCGATTAATAGCGATATTTTTTTATCCTGCTCTTCTTCCGAGGTTAGCTTTCAGGATGCCAGCCCCACTCTTGGTGAATTTCTGCGCAATACGTTTGTAAATGTATCAAAAAATTTCAACGTGGTGTATATTAATGCTCAGAGCATACCTGCCCATTACCCGGACATGCTTGCTTCGTTCGATTGCAAGAATATTCATGCGATCCTTGTTTCTGAGACCTTTCTGAATCCTAGTCTTCCTTCTACTTCTTACTCTCTCCCCGGCTTCCATCTTATCCGCAATGATCGTGTGAGTACCTCACATGGCGGGGTAGCCATTTATCTTCGCTCTCATATTCCTTTCTCGATTCTCAGTAGCTCACCTCAACCTCCACCGTCTAATACTGCGGAGCATCTTTTTCTGGAGGTCACACTATCTCACTCTAAGGTTCTTCTAGGAGTTTACTACAGTCCTTCACTTAAAATAAATTATTTTTCCGCTTTTGAAGAACTTCTAGAAGAACTTTCTCCTTTGTATAGTCATTCTATAATTATGGGTGACTTTAATACGTGCCTCTTGAAAAATGATTCTCGTTCCCAGCGTCTGCGGTCTCTTGTCCAGTCCTGCAACATGCATGTTCTCCCTCTGAGTTCAACGCATCATTTTCCCAATTGTCTTCCTTCTCTTCTAGACCTAATGCTTGTCTCCTCTCCCGGACATGTTGCTCAACATGGCCAGTACACTGCTGAAGCTTTCTCGTACCATGATTTAGTATATCTTTCTTTCAAGATCCGCCCCCCAAAACCTAAGCCCAGAATCCTGCTACAGAGAAACTTTGGTGCTATGGACGTCGATAGGCTGCGTGAGGATGCTGTTAGGATGGATTGGTCAGTTATTGAAATGGAAGACAATGTCGACGAGCAAGTGAGAATTTTTAATAACATGATGACCAGGCTTTATGACGTGCATGCTCCCATTCGTCCTATTAGGGTCAAGCATCTTCCTGCGCCTTGGCTGACTGATGATCTGAGGGGGCAGATGGCTAAAAGGGATAGGGCTAAGGCTAGATATAAAGCAGATAGTTCAAACCGAAATCGCGAGAAATACGCGCAGGCAAGGAACCGCTGCAATACGGTGATAAGAGACGCTCAACGACGCCATATCCATAAGTCCGTAGAGAACGGAGATCCGGCTAAAGTTTGGAAGTTTCTTAACTCTTTAGGGGTTGGTAAACAGCGCAATGGTACAGTTTCTGGTAATATTGATCTCGACCTACTCAACAGGCATTTCTCCTCTTCGCCCTTTCTTGAGAATAATATTAAAACTAGTACACTCAATCATCTTTTGTCTAAACCTGCCCCTAATTTTTCTTCTTTCTTTCTTTGTCAATTTGCCGATTGTGATGTTAAGAGAGCGATTCTTTCCATCACATCGAATGCCATCGGTGAAGACAGCATTAGTCGTAATATGGTCACTCCTCTCATTGATATCCTTACCCCAATTATTACCAAAATCTTGAACACCTCCGTGAGCACTGGGGTCTTTCCCACTGAGTGGAAAGATGCCCATATCATCCCGCTCCCAAAAAAATCCAATCCTGATTCCTTTTCAGATTATCGTCCCATATCAATCCTTCCTTTCCTCTCCAAAGTCCTTGAAAAGCTTGTTCACAGACAAATTTCCTTTTTCCTTAATAGCAACAAGCTTTTTAATCCCTATCAATCCGGTTTCCGTCCTGGTCATAGTACGACTACTGCCCTTGTCAATATAACTGATGATATTCGCTTGGGGATGGAAAACCAGCAGCTCACGGTGTTGACATTGCTAGATTTTAGTAATGCTTTCAACAGCGTAGATTTTGACATTATACTGGGCGTTCTACGATCTCTTAACGTATCTCCAAGGGCAATTGATTGGTTTCGCAGTTACCTGTCAGGTCGACGGCAGCGTATCCGTATTGAAGACTCCTTCTCTACGTGGTGCGATGTCTCGGCCGGCGTACCGCAGGGTGGCGTCTTGTCTCCTCTTCTCTTTGCAATTTTCATAAATTCGATAACTCTCCCACTATCTACTTCTTATCACCTATATGCAGACGACCTTCAAATTTATACGCATGCTCCTCTGGTCGACCTTCCTAATGCCATTGAACGTACTAATAAAGATCTCGGGCTGATTCTGGACTGGAGTCAGTCTTTTGGCCTTAAGGTTAACCCTAAGAAGACTCAAGCCATTATTGTTGGTAGTTCATGGTTTATTTCGAGGGTCGACTATGAGTCTCTGCCGCCGATAATGTTTGATGGTGTTCGAGTCCCTTTTAGTGAAACTGTTAAGAACCTTGGTGTTCTGTTTGACAGATGCCTATCTTGGAGACCTCAGGTGGCCGAGGTAAGTAGGAAGATGTTTGCCGCTTACGGTTCGCTCAGGCGTCTCCGTAATTTTTTGCCGATTAGTACCAAGGTTTCTCTGGCACAGTCCCTACTACTGCCAATCCTGGATTACGCGGACGTTTGTTATGCTGATATTTCAGTTGAATTGCTGAATAAGCTCGAACGTCTGCAAAATCTTGCCATAAGATTTATCTTTGGATTGCGCAAATATGATCATATATCCAATTATCGTGTCAAGCTTAAGTGGCTACCTGTCCGTTGCCGTAGGGATCTCCACATCTTGTGTCTCCTGTACTCCATCCTTAATCTTCCTACTTCTCCATCTTACCTTAAAGATCGTTTCTCTTTTAAATCCTCTGTCCTTGATCGTACCTTGCGATCGTCCCATACCTTATCCCTTAACATCCCTGTCCATTCCACTGACTTTTATTCTTATTCTTTCACGCTGCGGGCTGTCCGGTTGTGGAACTCTCTGCCTGAGTCTGTCAGGAGGGCTCCTTCTCTGGACTGTTTTAGGGCGAGAGTGAAGGCGCTTTTCCTGCAGGCATAACTTGGAAGTGGTTTTCTTTTTCTCCTTATATGTATTATATTGTATAGGCTATTTGTATGTATGTTTATGTATGCGTGTATATATGTGTGTATGTTTATATATATATATATATATTGTATTTTTTATATTATTTCTTTAGATAAGTATATATTATTTATTATTCATATTTTTTTTTTGTTATGTATCATTATATGTTTATTGCACCAGCCCGTGCTCCAATGAATAATCTTCTTTCACCCTAAGGTTGCCTGGCAGAAATTGCTGTTTAGCAATAAGGCCGCCTATTGTGCTTATGTTTTATTCGTATGTTCATATCCTTTATATATGTTGTTGTGCAATAAAGTATTATTGATTGATTGATTGATTGATTAAATTTTGGTCAAATCCAATCGCCGTCGAAAAAAATCAATCTGGCGGAAAAACAAGATGGCCGCCATACAAAATTTTGTTTTTCTAGAAAATGTCTCGGGGGTAAAAACTGTGTATGGGGGTATCTGAACCTCCCGGAGAGTATGGAAAAACTTCCAGATTTTGGAAAACTGCTCTGCATCAGGGAGACACTCTACGGCCTGGCAAAACTATCGCACCTGGAACGATTATTTTTTCTTAAAACAAAATTAAATCTTGGTCAAATTTTATAGCTTGTGAAAAAAAATCAAAATGGCGGAAAAACAAGATGGCCGCCATACAAAATTTTGTTTTTTCCAGTAAAAGCCTCGGGGATAAAAAATATGAATGAGGGTTTTGATCGGAACGACATGTAGAGTACAGGTATACTTCCAGGTTTTCGAAAACTGCTCCCCATCAGGGAGACACCCTAAGGCCTGGCAAAATTATGACACCTGGAACATTTTTTTTTCCACCAAACCTATTAAAATCTTGGTCAAATTTTATCGCCGGTGAAAAAAAAAACAAAATGGCCGAAAAACAAGATGGCCGCCATATAAGTTTTTGTTTTTCCAGAAAACGTCTCGGGTGTAAAACGTCATCTTGGAAAACTTCTCGGCATCAGGGAGACACCCTACGGCCTGGCAAAACTATAACCTAGACACTTTTTTGATTTCACGAGACCTATCGCGGTAATAAAAATGGCGGGAAAAAGCTTCGAACTAATACAGGACACGCGAGCAGCTTGCTGCGAGCGAACCACGCGACATCTAGTATATTATTAACTATACACAATATAACTCAAACTCAGTTTTACGCACTTCTATTATCAAAATTAATTGCTATCCTCATTTTTCGATCTTTCTGCCTACAACCTATCTCCCAAAGTTTACAATCTTGTCCGAAAATTTCTCATTATTCTTATATCAAGTCCATTATTTCCAAGCACACATTAAAAAAAATATGTAATTAAAATTCGCAGATATAAATGAACTAATTGATAGTTTGGACAACTTTTAAATATCCGTCCCTATAGCCTGCGTTGCTGATGAGGTGTCTTCACACCTTAATCAGCCACATAAACAAACTAAGATATTAAGTCAAAACATTGTAAGCATTTTGGGCAACTTTGATGGTCTTTTGTCCTTATTATCTCGAATTAATCTTGAATTCGATTTTATAATATTGACAGAATGTCGAATATCGGTTGATCAGCAATATTTACCACCGTTAGAAGGTTACAACGTACATCATACAACTGACAATTATAACCAAAATGATGGAGTTGTAGTATATACTAATAATTCTTTCTCATGTTCTGTTATTGAGCCAATTTTTCCTGAGGCTAACTGCTTAATAATGACAATATCTAACCATACCGCTATTGTTGCTATATATCGTCCTTAATGTTTTAAACATTACTTTTTTTCTTCTCGGGGTACACTGTGCATAAAGACGTGTCAACGTAGCTCTGACAAATTATTTTAAAAATAAATAGTAAAACCCTAGTACTCAGTTTAAACAACATAGACAGTGTTTAGTTAAGCAAACAGTGAACCATGTTATACTAAAACGTTAGTGTTTTGATGTGATTTAAGAATCTTTAATGAATAGAACCTGTGTCAGTTGTGGGTAACTTTTGGAATCGTGTTGTGTAAACATTGCAATTCTCAAATCACCGTGCCGTTGACTTACTGCATCGACAGTCATTAAGTAATCAAGCATTTCACACAAACAGATAAAGGCGTGTTGGTCTAGTGGCGTACGGTGTGGCCTCGTCCTCCCATAGTACCGAGTTCGAATCCTGTCGGTTCGAAACCGTTTTTGTTCTTGGATATTTTTATTTTTTCTTCTTTTTCGTTTCATTCTGTAATATCGCCTTTTATTACCATTTCCATTAATAATCATCGGAGAAGTAAAAGGGGGACAAGAGGAGAGATGTCAACTAAAGCGAGAAATTAATGCGAGGGCTGTAAGGCAGCTATCAAAGATGCCAAATACTTGATGTGCCGACACTGTAATAAAAACTACGATTTGGTGTGCGCGAACGTCACTGATAGGTATTTCATGAGTTTGAGCAACGAACACAAGTATAACTGGAGATGTCAGTTTTGTGCTTCGAGGCTGCCTAGAGATAACAGAGCAAATACGCCCGTCCGTCCAGCATCAGTAACTGAAATGGATAATGATTCCTCTTTTGACAATTCCAATATCACGTTGACCAGGGGCTCCCGAACGGATAAACACAATCGTACGAATGAAGGTGATAAGTCTCTAATTATGATCAACAGCCCGAAGTCCCCGGTCACAAATATTGATGGTGATAAAAGGATTGTGGATAAGATCGAGGAGTTAAAGGAATACATTGATCTCAAAATGCAGCAAGGACTGACAAGTTTTACATCTCAGTTGCGCACTGCGCTTCAGGAAGATATAAAGAAAATGGTGCGTGCCGAAGTCACTCCTCTGGTTGATAAGTTGGAACAGGACTTTACCCAAACTACGGACTTTCTATGTGAAGGCCAAAGAAACCTGTAACAAAGAATTTTGGAAAAGCAAATAATTATCGATAAATTAGAGTCTGATAATATCAAGCTACAATCGGACTACCATAAACTTCAAGCTCGGCTGAATTCTTTAGAAAACTCGTCTCGGAGTTACAACGTGGAGATTCAATTAATACCTGAATCTAAATCGGAGAATCTTATTATTTTACTTAAGCAACTGTGCGCTGTGTGTGTGTGTGTAGGTATGTCAATTGAAGAGAGGGATATTCTGGCTTGTCGCAGAGTAGCAAAAATGGACTCCAGCTTAAAACGTCCACGTAACATCCTGGTCACTTTATCATCTCCACGTCTTCGTGACACAATGCTCTCCATGGTATCGCGCTTTAACAAAGGAAAACCCAATGAGGAAAAACTGAATCTCACACACCTTGGCTTTACTGGAACCTCCGCTAGAATTTATGTAACCGAACATATCTCACCAGAGTGTAAAATGCTATATAATGAAACGAAAAAAATTTGTGCATCGAGGAAATATAAGTTTGTCTGGGTGAAATACAGCCGTATTTATACGCGCAAGGATGAAGAATCCGATCCTGTCTTTATTAAAAATATGGACTGTCTAAATAAGTTATAATAGTTACTTAATCATTAAACTTTATTTTTTCTAATTTGTATTTTTTTCCTTATGTTTGGTTATTTTGTTTGTTAACATTCAATCTGATTGTGTTTTATCAAAATGTTAACAGGATTAGAAGTAAGCTGGATGATGTTTATTTAAATATTCTCAACAGCAATTACGACTTGATTTGTCTTACAGAAACGAACTTTGACAAAAGTGTTTTCGACAGCGAATTAATCGATAACAGATATATTATCTTCCGCAGAGATCGTGAAACTGCTAGTAGTAATAAAACTAGCGGTGGTGGCGTGCTTATCGCAGTAAAGAAAACCCTACAAGTCTGTCGTCTGACTGATTGGAAATGCGGTGCTGAGGATCTTTGGATAAACATCAGTATAAATCCTAAACATTCCTTGGCGTTATGTCTTTGTTATCTTCCACCGGATATAAATTTAGAATTATTGGACCAATTTTATCAAAACTGTCAGCATAATGTATTGACGGGGAATTGCTCTGAATTTTTGCTTCTTGGTGACTTTAACACTCCAAATGTTCAGTGGTGTAAATGTCCAGATATGTATGATTTAAATCCTAACGTAATATATAAAACTCGTAAATCAGACTTACTTCTGGAAACGATGTCTGTTTGCAGTTTAAAACAATTTAATAATATCGCCAATGCTAATAGCCGATACCTGGATCTTGTATTGGCTTCGTTTATGTCAATAAGAGTTTATGGTGCTAGCCCTCTCAGTAAGCCTGATTCCCACCATCCTTCTCTACTTCTTGATATCTCCACACTAAACCAACCTCACAAGTTGATCAAAGCAAAGTCTCGATGTAGACCCAACTTTAACAAATGTGACTATGTGGGGCTCCGTGATGAACTGAGCGCTGTTGACTGGGTAAACGTATTGACTGGTTGCGATATTGACGAATCACTAAATAATTTCTACGTAAAACTTAACTCAATTATAACCAAAGGTCTAATGAGTATCCGTTTTGGTTCAGTCCGGTGTTAAGGAAAAGACTTAAAGAAAAATTAAAATACCATAGACGTTTTAAAAAATATAACAACCCCCGTGATTACGATTCTTTTAATTGCTTACGTAGACAGTGTAGACTTATATTGGAGAAATGTTACAGAGCTTACAGAGAGTGAGAGTCGGTTGAGAGAGTCGGTTGAGGAGGCAGTCTCGCAAAATGTAAAATTTTTCTTTCAGTATATTCATGGTAAAAAGGGCTATAGTTCGATACCTGTCACAATGAAATATCATGATTCTGTGTCTTCTGACGTTGCTGAGATTTGTGAAATGTTTTCTAGTTACTTTTCATCTGTTTTCGAAGACACCATAGCAGTAAATACACTTCCTAGACCATTACCTGCACTCAGTCGTTGTCTTGGCGGTACTTACATCTCCAGAGAACTCATCACGTCTAAAATTAAAGGACTTGACCACAGCAAGGGCCCAGGTCCAGACGGAATCCCTCCCTCCTTTATTGGGAACTGTTGGTCTGAATTGAGTGAACCTTTGTATATTTTGTTTAATAGATCTCTCGAAACCGGTACCTTTCCTTCACTGTGGAAGTCTGCGTATGTAATACCTATTCATAAGTCTGGGGGTAAAGACCAATGTACTAATTATAGGCCAATTAGCATGCTATTTTGGCGGCGAGGGTGTGCTGCCGCCAAAGGATGTTTTCGGGGTACCGAACTGAGCATAGTACCCCGCTAGCCACAAGTTGGTAGTGTGACTAGGGATCGACGATCCAACAGTGTTGTGTTGGAAGTTGTATATATGCGTCTTGCCGTGAAAACTTCGATACCGCGTTTCACGACCGCTTGAAGAACGTGGCGCCATCTGTTGCATGTGAGCGGAACTAGGTGGCCAACTAGTTGGGTCCGCTACATCACTCCCCCCCTCAGACCGGAGGTCGATTCAAGTGCTTCAGTGCTCTTCAGGAATGCCGTGGTGCCTGTAATCCCAGTGAGTCGGGAAGAGGTGTGTACGGCGTGAGTTGTGCTCCTATCCACGGTGAGTCGGGATGGGGAGCTGCTCCTATCCGCGGTGAGTCGGGATTGTGGAGCCGGCGACTGGCGTGAGGCGAGAAGGCGGCCTACCACGTGGAGCGCGTGCTCGACAGCGTGGTGTGGCAGTGGACCTCATGTGTTGTGTCGCTGTTGCGTGCGGAGTGCCAGGTCCAGGCAGCTTGGGCAGCTGGTCATGGAACTGTAGATGCTCCGAAGTCCTGGTGTGGAGTGTCAGATGTCCAGGCAGCGTCGTAGGCGGCTGGCAGGTGGACGTGCTGATGATGCTCCGACTGAAGGCTGATGATGAACGCCTGTTGAGGGTTGATGCGGGGTGATTGATGCTGGTGGCGGATGATGCAGGTGAGACGCAGTTGACTCCGACTCCCAGAAGGTGTAGGCAGGAAGTGTTCTGTCGAGGGTCACCAGTTTGGCGGCGAGGGTGTGCTGCCGCCAAAGGATGTTTTCGGGGTACCGAACTGAGCATAGTACCCCGCTAGCCACAAGTTGGTAGTGTGACTAGGGATCGACGATCCAACAGTGTTGTGTTGGAAGTTGTATATATGCGTCTTGCCGTGAAAACTTCGATACCGCGTTTCACGACCGCTTGAAGAACGTGGCGCCATCTGTTGCATGTGAGCGGAACTAGGTGGCCAACTAGTTGGGTCCGCTACACTATCATGTTTTGCCAAAGTTTTCGAATCGGTCGTTTATGACGTGCTGTACTCTCATTTTAAACCCTGTATATCACCTATGCAGCATGGTTTCGTAGAAAAAAGGTCTACCATTAGTAATCTCTTGGAATATAAGGATTATCTTTGTCGTGCGTTTGCGGGACGATGTCAAGTAGACTCTATTTACACTGATTTCGCCAAGGCATTCGACAAGGTTAATCATTCTTTATTATGTCTTAAACTTGAAGGCTACGGCATTCATGGTAGTTTGCTGCGTTGGATCACATTCTATCTTCATAACAGAAGCCAATTGGTTAGTATCAAGGGGCATCCCTCGTCACCTGCGATGGTCACATCTGGAGTCCCCCAAGGCTCCCACCTTGGGCCTCTTCTCTTCGTCATTTTTATTAATGATCTTGTTGATGAACTTTCTTGTCCCTGCCTTCTTTACGCAGATGACCTTAAAATCTTTACGTCAGTCAATAGTGTTACGGATTGTGAAGTGTTGCAGCACAATTTGCAGAAGGTTTCAGACTGGTGTGCTTCTAATCGCATGCTCTTGAACATAGATAAGTGTTATGTCATCTCATTCACGTCCAAGTTTAATAAACTTAACTACGATTATCTACTAAATAATCATACTTTACAACGGAAGACGGTGATCAGGGACCTTGGTATATACTTTGACGAAAAGCTTAACTTTAAGTCACATTACGAGCATATTACTGGAAAGTGTACACAACTGATAGGGTTTATAGCCAGATGTGCCAAACAATTCAGAAATCCACGTACCTATATTGCCCTTTACTGTTCGTTAGTTCGTAGTGTTTTGGAGTATGGCTGTGTTATCTGGTCTCCATACTATGAAGTCCATGTTAAAAACATAGAACGTATCCAATCTAAATTCTTAAACTTACTTTCTTCCAGGATGCATCTTGGACGCCAGTTTAGATCTTATACTAAGCGCTTAAATAAATTTAATCTACCTCGGTTGTCCGCTCGTCGCAGCTGTATAGAATTACTCACTCTCTATAAAATAATCCACTCTTATATTGACTCTTCACACCTCCTGTCATTACTTAATTTTAACACTGCATACAGACGTCGCAATCCCACTTCTCGTATTTTTTCGCTTTCTGTTTATCGAAATAACACCTCTTATTATAATCCAATCACCAGAATGTGTCGACTTTATAATGACACCCTCAGTGATAGTACTCTGGATATATTTACACCTAAACTTTATAAATTTAAAAATGACATTCGAGCAACTTTCACTCCTCGTGAGGACTTGATGGTGTATTTAGCTGGGTCATAGATAAATATACGATGTTAATCCAGAAATGGAAGTCTTTCTCATCTGCCTGACTATTGTTGAATGTGCTATTTGGTTCTCGCTTCGAAGTAAAATCGTCATTACTAGTTTTAGGTTTGAGCTTCTTTTTGATATGTTTAGCAACCTACCCCCTATGTTTATCATAATTATACTCGCTCCTTGTTCGAGTGGTTTTTAACAGTGTAGTCTACGTCTTATGCTCCAGCATCGTCACAATTTTCAAAGCTCATATCCAAAGCTAAAAAAAAAGTTAGTTTCCCGCTTCCTGAACGCAGCTGTCAACTAATGTCATTACGGTTTTTGTGCACCGGCGCGTCACTTCGCCTCCGTAAATAAACTAATTGAAAACTAATATTTAATACGTACAAAAACATGATTGATATAGTGCGAAAAATCTGTTACTTACATAATCAAGTGCTTTTTTCTCTAAAAAAGCTAGAAACAGTAACAAAGAAAAAATGTGG
The DNA here is from genome assembly GCF_024362695.1 of Pectinophora gossypiella. Taxonomy (NCBI): domain Eukaryota; kingdom Metazoa; phylum Arthropoda; class Insecta; order Lepidoptera; family Gelechiidae; genus Pectinophora; species Pectinophora gossypiella. Next base: position 419,855 of record NW_026063260.1, on the reverse strand, counting down.
ATGACGACGAGCGTAAGTTCTTTTTGATAAAACAAAATGTGGATTAAACTGGTAAGTCTTAACATTATCCATCTACTAAAACAAGAGAAGATATAATTAAAACACTGTGCCGGAATTTGAAGCCTAAATATGTGAGAGTAGCGCTGTGTTTCTTATTCTGTGGCAGTTACAATATATATCTGTCCTTTTCCCTCTTTCGTCCTGTGTCTTTTTTCACACCTGGTAGACGCTCGCTGTGGAACCACCGGTTATAAATACGGAGACGCGAGCGCCGCGCCTCATTGGCGTTTTGTTTCTTCGTCTGTGCAGTACACTGTCAAAGATATTTTTCGGTAAGTCGTCTTCAATTTATAACGGTTTTACCGTTCGGTAGTCTACTTCATAATTAATCTGTGATCTTTCTTATCCTCAATGGATAATCGAAAGCGTAAAGCACCGGAAGAATCGAATCCGGAGAATCCAAAACTACCCCCGGTTTTGTAGAATTAAAATGTAATGACGAATTTAAACCATTTGAAACATCCTTAAATTTAAATTATACGGAACGTGGTTTTGCTGCCATTTCTCTTGCATTACTGCAACAAAATGAGACGTTGGAACAAGTGATCCGGGAGTTTGTTTCTTGGCTAGGTTCCGTGGAAATTACCGATACTAAAGCGGTAGAAACTAAGATAAACGAACTTTTTGCGCAAAGTGAATACCAGAAGATTTCTAGTGATCTTCTTCAAATGACTTGCGGACACCGTGCTGACCTAGTGCAACAACGGAGAGAAATGTTATTGAAATCCGTTAAAAATAAATTTATAAAATCAAGTCTTCGCAATATACCACCATCTACTAATAATTTGTTTAAATGTGATGATCTATCATCTGCGATCGATAAAAATGGAGGTAGCAGTAAAATTTTTTGGCCTTCAAAAGATTCTCGCAAGAAATCTGTAAGCTTTGATTATTCTAAATCGAGTTCTGTGTCTGCGCAAGGCCAGAGTCAATATTTTCCACTGGCGCACGGTGGCACTTTTCCCATGCAGCCTGCGCAAGGCATGCCAGTTTTCCCCTTTAATAACTATTTAGCATCTCCGCAAGGAATGCCACCTAATAATGCTGGAATGATGGTAGGCGCCTTACACCAGCCTCGTCCTATCCTACTCATGGCAGGACTTTTCGTCCGAGAGGCGTTCGCTTAACGCTGGAAAACCGTTCCAATGCAAGACAATATTCCGACTCTCGCAGAGACGGACGTAACAAAAGACAATTCTGACTTCAAGGCTGGTCAACTCCGTGCTTATCCAGACAGGTGGGTGTTGTTAGGAGCGAACAAATCAATTCTAAACATAATTCAAGGTTATCGCATCCCATTCAGGCAAAGACCACCACTACACTTGCCTCAATTAATCAATCATCCGTTCCAAACTCCTTACTCAGAAGAAATGACGTCAACCTTACAAGAACTATTACAAAATAAAGTTCTCGAGATTGTTCAACCAACACCGAGCTTTGTCTCACAAATGTTCCTAGTTCCGAAGGCAGACGGATCGCGACGACCTATCGAAATCTCAACGATTTTGTTTACGTAACCAAGTTCCGACTGGTAAACATGCAAAGGATTCCATCCTTTCTTCAAACAAGCGACTGGATGGCAAAAATCGATTTGTCCAATGCGTACTTTCATGTACCGATTGCTCCAGCGCACAGGTGCTTCCTACGTCTAATTTATCAAGAATCGTTGCTTCAAATGTGTTGCCTCCCGTTTGGACTAGCCACGGCACCAAAAACGTTTGCTTCATTGACCAACTGGATCGCTCAGATCTTAAGAAAGCAGGGTATACGTCTAATAGTTTACCTAGACGATTTTTTGATTGTGCACAGAGACAAAGAGATCCTCCGAAATCATGTTCAGTTTACTACCAATTTACTTGTCCACCTAGGTTGGACTATAAATTTCTCAAAATCGATTCTCGACCCTCTGCAGGTAATACAGTTCTTGGGAATAATGTGGGATCCAACTCGCAACCTCAAATGGTTACCAGAAGACAAGTCTCAAGTTTTGAGGCGAAAAATTTTGAATGTTTGGCAATCCGGGACAGCGAGTCAAAAAATAATGCAATCATTAATAGGTCTAATGAACTTCGCAAGTTTCTGCGTACCAAGAGGTCGCCTCAATTACAGAGCACTCTTAAGCTTCTGCCAAAGCCTCCCGGACAATCAAGAACCGTGTTCTGTCCCCTCACCGGCGATGAAAGAGCTACATTGGTGGCTACTAAACCTCCATCGCAAATCGAAGATTCATGCAAGTCCAGTGGCCCATTTTATAGCCACAGACGCGTCCGGCGACGGCTGGGGAGCACAGATCGACAATCTGACCATGAGCGGCACTTGGACCATATCCGAACTCTCCCTTCATTCCAATCTAAAGGAAATGTTAGTTGTCCTCAAAGTATTTCAAAGTCTGGCTCCATGCTTTCAAAGGACGACAGTGTCAATTCAGTCCGACAATCGGACGACTTTGTCATACTTACGCAACGAAGGCGGGACAAAATCTCGTCCTCTACTAGATCTGACCCATCAGATATTCAATATTCTGGACCTCTACGACATAAGCCTAACGCTTCATCACCTCCCAGGTCGCTACAATATAGAAGCGGATCGATTATCGCGTCAAAAAATCGGTCTCGGAATGGCACTTGTTGCCTCAGATAACTTCAAGGATCTTCCTGAAATGGGGCCTACCCGTAATAGACCTGTTCGCGTCACGAAAAGCACATGTCTTTCAGTGTTACGTGAGTCTCGATGTGACAGACAATCAAGCAGTATTCCACGACGCACTGAGTCGAGCATGGAATTATTCCCTCGCTTGGGTGTTCCCACCGCCCTTCCTTCTACCACGAGTTCTGTCTCACCTAAACAGTGGGCAAGGAATTTACCTCATAGTAGCCCCCAGGTGGGAGAAAGCCTTTTGGCGCCCAGACCTACGCAATCGGGCTCTTGCACCCCCATTCACTCTGTACAATTTGGAGAAAGTCCTAATAGATGCGACAACGAACCGGCCTCCTCCCAAAGTAGAAGAGATAACGTTGGAAGTGTGGAAATGTGGGGGTGGAATGAAGTAGTAAAGGATTGGACTGTTGATCAAATTGCCTTACTTCGATCTGGATGGCGAAATTCTTCGCTAAGGTCGTATCAGTCAGTATGGCGACGTTGGTCTCTTTGGGCGCAAGCTAATGGAGTCTCGGTAACTAATCCAGGTGGACCTGATGTCGCCAGGTATTTATGTGATCTTTTTCAAGTAGAAAACCTTGCTAGAAATACCATTTTATTACATAAATCTGTATTGTCAACACTGTGTCACCCAAGTAATAACGAGAAATTAAGTTCACATCCCTTGGTTCATCAAGTAATTAAAGCTATTTCTAACAAAATTCCAAAGATGGAAAAAGCTCCAATCTGGGATATAGATTTATTATCATCTTGGCTGTCTAATAGTTACTGTGTTAATTTTGACCTTTATGAATGCTCAAAACGTACTGCGTGTATACTTTTATTATGTTCTGGAAGACGGGTTCATGATTTGACCCTACTATCTATCCACCCTGATAATTTCTCTATTACTGATGAACGGATTACCTTTTGGCCAAAATACGGCTCCAAGACTGATAATGCTGATCATAGACAATCTGGTTGGCAGTTGACGAAAAATCTGGACTCAACAGCGCTAGATCCCGTGTTCTGGATTAAATCATTGATTCGTCTTACTAAACCAAGAAGAGATAAGTGCGAACTCGATAGCTTGTTTCTAACGATATGTGGGCCTCCGAAAGCAGCTTCTAGAACAACTATCGCCAACTGGTTGAAAGTTTTGCTTACCGAAGCAGGCATCAAGGCAACACCGGGCAGTTTTCGTCCAGCAGTTGCATCCAAGAACTGGATACAGAATTTTCCTGTCGATGAAATATTGAGCAGAGGAAATTGGCGTTCACGTAATGTTTTCATGCAATTTTATAAAAGAATCATCTTGCCCGTGGAAAATAATTCATCTATAACTCGCCTGTTTTCTCCAATATAAGAGTGTGTTCAGTTCATGATTTTTGTAATTTACTATTTACCTACGTGAAGCATAGTTCAATTTATAATGTTATGTACCTGATTAAATATATAAAGTAAAGCATTTATACATGTCAATTTACTTCCTATAATTAGTAACTAGCTACCTAATTTTGTTATTAAATGTTATGTTATTGTTATTTTTGGTTATGCAAGAATAAACCACTTTTTTCATAATGTCACTTATTTCACCAATTCCTTGAATTCATACAATACATTTGTTTGTTGATATAATTATTTCTTTCTTTGTGTCATTCACACCAGGCGATAACAAACACGTCTCACATATTTAGGCTTCGAATTCCGGCACAGTGTTTTAATAGAAGCGTTTTAACTACCAATAAAACGCATATTAAAATACTTGCCAATTCGAAGCCTAACATTTTTATTTCTGCCTGGTGATATGTGAAACACAATGAGGCGCGGCGCTCGCGTCTCCGTATTTATAACCGGTGGTTCCACAGCGAGCGTCTACCAGGTGTGAAAAAAGACACAGGACGAAAGAGGGAAAAGGACAGATATATATTGTAACTGCCACAGAATAAGAAACACAGCGCTACTCTCACATATTTAGGCTTCGAATTGGCAAGTATTTTAATATGCGTTTTATTGGTAGTTAAAACGCTTCTATTATGATCAATTCAATTTAATTCCTTTTATTGTCGAAAACAAATTACTTTTTTTGAGGTTATAATTTTATAATCCTAACATTCGAAGAAGTAACTTAAGTTGGTACTTATTACTAATAAAAGTAACTAGTTTTATTAACAGAAATAATAATAATATTAAAATTGTATCGTGTTCGTGTTATAACATGATTTAAAAGTTATACTTTATTCCGATGTTGATGTTGTTTAAATTCGCCTTATATAGGGCAGGCAAAGATCTGAGGACTGTACAGTCTTGACTTTTGTAATTTAATATTCGAAAATCACGATCAAAATAGGCCTAAGCCTTGTCTTTAGTCCCTGATTGCCGCGTTTTTATTTTCATCTGTCCAAAAAAAAAAAAAAATTTTTGTTTCTTTTTGTAATTCGTGTTCTTGGCTTATGTTGCGGTTGATAACTTACTATCAGCGAATGAAATGAGCAGTTTTATTATAAAACAAAGAGAACCAGTGAAATATAACCGCAGAATGGCATAGAAAAGTAAATAATTAACTCGGAAATAATTTGACAAGTTCAGATAATTAGATGACAGAAGCACTTCATGTTTACCCTGTTCATCAAGAAGTACCTATGACACAGTAGTACTCGATATCACAGAGGTCATCTACACCATTGGTAGACAAGATACATAACTTATTCAAGATAACACTTAAAACATTTAGAGGATTATAATTGGTTTACTACAAGATAACCATACTTAAAAATGATATTATATATATTATAACAGTACATAATCCCTTCTCACAGTCTCTGTTAAGTGGTGTTAATAATGTTATCTTCTCCGAATGATACAATATAAGATGATTATAATATACCCTAACAATAAAAACAGAAAGAGTGTTAAGAGAGTACAGGCAAAAGATAGCCTTATTATAGTAAGCAATTTCTTCCAAATTACTCTAATCTTATTATAATTCAAGCTTCCAACGTATGGGTGATGATTATTGGTACCAACCTAACCAACAAGAGAACACCACTTGGAGAGTCACCTAGTTAAGCACTAGTAGTGAACTGTCTGACTAGAGAATAGACAGACTATTTGTTTCCCTTTAGAGCTATCACAATAGAGGATAGACAATGGACTTGATGTATCAACCCTATTAACATAAAAATCAACCACTAAGACTGTTGCAAAGCTCAAATATACCTATGCCTTATTTTAATACCTAGAGCTATCATTTAGCGGATGGACAGTGGACTTGATGGTACCAACTTAATGTACATAAAAGCTATCACTAGGAAGTTTGCCATTGCTAAGCGCTAATATACCTATTTTACATTTCCATACCTAGAGCTATCACTTAGAGGATAGACAATGGACTTAAAGGCACAATGCACATAAGAGCTACCATTAGGAAGGTCGCCATTGATAAGCGATAATATACCTATTTGTCATTTCCATACCTAGAGCTATCACTTAGAGGATAGACAATACACTTGAAGGTATCAATGCAATGAACATAAGAGCTACCACTAGGAAGGTCGCCACTGACAAGCGCTAACATACCTATTTCTCATTTCCATACTTAGAGCTATCACTTAGAGGATAGACAATGGACTTGATGGTATCAACCTAATTAACAAAAGATCTACCACCAGGACGGTCGCCATTGCCAAGCGCTAATATGCCTATTTATCATTTCCATGCCTAGAGCTATCACTTAGAGGATAGACAATGGACTCGAAGGTATCAACACAATGAATGTAAGAGCTACCACTAAGAAAGTCGCCATTGACAAGCGCTAACATACCTATTTCTCATTTCCATACTTAGAGCTATCACTTAGAGGATAGACAATGGACTTGATGGTATGAACCATATTAACATAAGAGCTACCACGATTATGGTCGGCATTGGCAAGCGCTATATACCTATTTCTCATTTCCATACTTAGAGCTATCACGTAGAGGATAGACAATGGACTTTATGGTATGAACCCTATTAATATAAGAGCTACCACGATTATGGTCGGCATTGGCAAGCGCTATATACCTATTTCTCATTTCCATACCTAGAGCTATCACTTAGAGGATAGACAATGGACTTGATGGTATCAACTCAAATAACATAAAGCTACCACTACAAGTATCGCCTTTTGCTAAACGCTAGTAGATAGCTAGAACATAGACCAACTATTTTTTATACTTTTATTTCCATGTTTGGTTTGTCACTTGAGGAATCGAAGATAAACCATTGAATTGTAGGGGCTTACCTACCCATGTTGAAACTCAAGATTAGACTAATGCTGAGAAACAATAGACTATTATGTCAAATTGATTATTATAAAATAATGAGAGTACAAATTCTGAAGTAATAACCGACAATTCAAAACCTAAAAGCCTCTGTTCAATTAATCAACCTCAACTGTGCTAGAAATCAAAGTACTAATAGTATGTAATGTCAGAAATTACTTTCAAAAGAGATAACTGTACACAAGACATGGTTAGAGAATACTGCTATTAAATTCTTTCAACCAACATCATAAAATTCAAATAGCACATAAATAATAATGAATAACATTGCCCGAAGAGTGAGTAAACGAGATAGCAACAGGATCTGTGGAACAGAGACAACAGTATCAGCAGGCAGCCCCACAGCCAACAGCATGAACAGAAAGCCCACAAGGAACAGAATCAGCAGGCCGCCCCACAGCCAGCAATAAAAGCAGTGATGCAACCAGTCATGATCAGCAGTGCCATAACCAGCAGTACCAGCAGCCCTACAGCCAGCAGTAGTAGCAGAGCTACAACCAGATGTATTAGCAATCTCACAGCCATTAGTATCAACAGTGGCCCAGGCAGCAAGGCCGTTTAAGAATAGTACCTCATGAGGAGGAAGAATTCCCTATAAAGTTATAATGGGAAAATTTGCACAAGCAAATATATTTTTCAAAATTCTGGTAAAATTAATTCCGAATGTCTATCACTAAAAGTTTTAGCATTATCATTAAGACATGGGATTCAAATCCTGTCTTTGTTAATCAGGAATAACAATACTAATCTCAGTATAAATTGAGGTACCTACCTGATAATATTATAACTTCAATGAAAATTTCCTTCAAGTATTACATTCGAAATTGTAAAATATTGATACCTAGTTCGGTTAGATAGAATAGTTGCCCTTTTTCGGTTAGTGTTGTAACGTAAATCAGGCAGGTCCCTTCACTAAATAACCTGACATATTAAATCTTCAGGATGGGTACGAGAAGTGAATCCCTGTGCAAACAACAGGATCATGTTAAGTTAGGTTAAAGGAAAGGATGATTTTTACGAACGATGATAATATACCTACACGACCGATAATTAATAAATTAATGTTATCCTTATATGTAACTGCATACCTAAGGGTAAAATATGTTTTATTCATTTATTTTTTTTTTTTCCAGTAAATAATAGGACGTTACTATTACTGTCCTAAAAACAAATTCAATAATTATTACACTAAAGAGATAGCTGCGTAAACAATGTTACGTATGTTAATGTGTTGTGTGTACGTTGTTCTATCATCTGATTGGTGGGTGAAAGGTTGCATAGAGGAATAGGAAAAAAATCCACAACAAGTTATATTTATTACTAGCTTTTGCCCGCGACTTCGTCCGCGTGGCGTGTTATATAAGAGAGAGATCTTTGTGTGTGTGGGAGTGCATACTTATGCAGTTTAGATTTTTTCATAAGTACATTTTTTTTTTTCCCAATAACTCCCATTTTTCAAAATACAGCCAAAAATAAACTTTATATTTACTAAGGTATGCATGCATGCTACATTGAATCAATTGATTGAATTGATTTTTTTTAATTGATTGTTCATTGAGTTTTAATTTTAATACACACTTCCTCTCTTCCCTTCAACGTTGCTGTGCCCTACAGGGTCCATGTTTTAGTTCCTATGCCTATGTAACACCCCATTGTACTACATGGAATGCAATAAATAATTTAATTGAATTGAATTGAAAATATCTATCTTACGCGGTTTCGATTTTTTCATACAAATGTTTTTTTCCCACTAACTCCCGTTTCCGTGGGAATTTTGCAATATCCTGTTGCAACTAAGCTTTAAGTTAACTAAGGTACCTGCATGCCAAATTTCAAGCGTCTAACTTGAGTGGTTTAGATTTTTCATACATACATACATACATAAACTCACGCCTATTTCCCACCGGGGTAAGCAGAGACTATAGAATTCCATTTGCTTCGATCCTGACACACTTCTCTTGCTTCCTCCACATTCATCAATCGCTTCATACACGCACGCCGGTTCAGAGTAGATCGTATTGAACCTTTTCTAAGGACATCTCCAATTTGGTCATCATAAGTCCTAGATTTTTCATACAAAAGGATTTTCCCGCTAATTCCCGTTCCCGTGGGAATTTCGGGAATTCCTTTCTTAGTACACCTCTACGGTATCTAAGGTACCTGCATGACAAATTTCAAACATCTAACTTGAATGGTTTAGATTTTTCATACAAAAGGATTTTCCCGCTAACTACCGTTCCCGTGAGAATTTTGGGAATTCCTTTCTTAATGCACCTCTACGGTACCTAAGGTACCTGCACGACAAATTTCAAACGTCTAACTTGAGTGGTTTAGATTTTTCATACAAAAGGATTTTCTTGCTAATTCCCGTTCTCGTGGGAATTTCGGGAATTCCTTTCTTAGTGCACCTCTACGGTACTTAAGGTATCTGCATGCCAAATTTCAAACGTCTAACTTGAGTGGTTTAGATTTTTCATACAAAAGGATTTTCCCGCTAATTCCCGTTCCCGTAAGAATTTCGGAAATTCCTTTCTTAATACACCTCTACGGTATCTAAGGTACCTGCATGCCAAATTTCAAACGTCTAACTTGAGTGGTTTAGATTTTTCATACAAAAGGATTTTCCCGCTAATTCCCGTTCTCGTGGGAATTTCGGGAATTCCTTTCTTAATGCACCTCTAAGGTACCTAAGGTACCTGCATGACAAATTTCAAACGTCTAACTTGAGTGGTTTAGATTTTTCATACAAAAGGATTTTCTTGCTAATTCCCGTTCTCGTGGGAATTTCGGGAAATCCTTTCTTAGTGCACCTCTACGGTACTTAAGGTATCTGCATGCCAAATTTCAAACGTCTAACTTGAGTGGTTTAGATTTTTCATACAAAAGGATTTTCCCGCTAATTCCCGTTCCCGTGGGAATTTCGGGAATTCCTTTCTTAGTACACCTCTATGGTATCTAAGGTACCTGCATGACAAATTTCAAACATCTAACTTGAATGGTTTAGATTTTTCATACAAAAGGATTTTCCCGCTAATTCCCGTTCTCGTGGGAATTTCAGGAATTCCTTTCTTAATGCACCTCTACGGTACCTAAGGTACCTGCATGACAAATTTCAAACGTCTAACTTGAGTGGTTTAGATTTTTCATACAAAAGGATTTTCTTGCTAATTCCCGTTCTCGTAGGAATTTCGGGAATTCCTTTCTTAGTGCACCTCTACGGTACTTAAGGTATCTGCATGCCAAATTTCAAACGTCTAACTTGAGTGGTTTAGATTTTTCATACAAAAGGATTTTCCCGCTAATTCCCGTTCCCGTAGGAATTTCGGAAATTCCTTTCTTAGTACACCTCTACGGTATCTAAGGTACCTGCTTGCCAAATTTCAAACGTCTAACTTGAGTGGTTTAGATTTTTCATACAAAAGGATTTTCCCGCTAATTCCCGTTCCCGTAGGATTTTCGGGAATTCCTTTCTTAGTGCACCTCTACGGTATCTAAGGTACCTGCATGCCAAATTTCAAACGTCTAACTTGAGTGGTTTAGATTTTTCATACAAAAGAATTTCCCTTCACTACTCTGCTCCTATTGATTGTAGCGTGATGAAAAGTATACTATAACCTGTCCAGGAGTGTGAAGAATAATTGTACCAAGTTTCATTAAAATCCGTCCAGTAGTTTTTGTTTCTATAAGGAACATACAGACAGACAGACAGACAGACAGACAGACAGACAGACAAAAATTTTACTGATTGCATTTTTGGCATCAGTATCGACCACTTATCACCCCCTGATAGTTATTTTGAAAAAATATTTAATGTACAGAATTGACCTCTCTACAGATTTATTATAAGTATAGATTACCACATAAAAAATTATACTAAATATTATTACCAAGCCCATATGGTCGATATTAGGTAATACACAATAACTTGGGCTCAGGTAATCTATTTTAATAAAAACAAAATCTTAATTATTACGAAGATAATTATCACACAAGTACATAATGTAAATGCACTTCCCCTCTTTATACTTTCAGCCTCATTTAACAATATCTTATAATAAAGAGGAAAGTTTAGTTCAGTGGTTCTGAATATTTTAATGAAAAAGGTCATTTGAATAAATGTATCGAAATTCTTACTTGCACTTATATTTGTATTTTCTCCAATCAATTTGGCATGTTGTCTTAGGATTCATTTAACTACTCAATGTCGACAACAATTGCCAACTTAGCACAGGATGTTACAATCAATCTTGTGTCTGGGTGCCCTCGTCATTACCCGTTCTTCTTTATGTATTTCTTCTTATTTTATATATGTAAACATATAATGTGTAACTTTGATAATTATTGTAGCCCTTGGTGTGCCAATGAAAAATGAGTGTTATACTATATGATGAAGTCTCACAGTCCTTTCGACTATAACTATCGTTGTTGTTCAAGAGCTTCCGAAATGTGCTCTATGGTGAGGTCCCTGTGAGGCTCTTATAGCCAAATCTTGATGTTGAGCTTATTCAGAAATTTGTTCTTGTGTAGTTCTTTTGTTGTGAAATTGATAGTAATGTGAAATAGGTATTTAATGTACTTGCTCAACTTCAACTTTATTATTTAGAACTATGTATCTATTCTAGTACAGTATAGTATAACCATATATAACATACATAATATCGATTCCATTCTTGAGAACTGGTGAAACTTGTTTAGCGAACAGTTATTATTCTTATTGTTTTTTACATGATAATATCAAAACGTTTGGTGGAACGCCGCGCTGAGTTTATCAGGCGACGGCTGTGCCTCTGACTGCCTTTATTGGGATTAAAGTCATGGGCAGCTTAATTAGCTTTCGAGATAACAATGTACTTTATTCATTAATGAATAATGATATTATTGGTACTCGTTTCAATTTAAATGTTTCATTCCCAACTAAACTTTGAACATCTACACTGTTAAAAACCTCTCGAACAAGGAGCGAGTATAATTATGAGATTAAACGAACTTACCTGTAAGTGAAGTTCTATCTCAATTATACGAAGCTCCTTGTTCGAGAGGACTCCCTCCCTTCAATTTTAATATCCCGCCCTAAAGCTTCCACAGGTGATGGAGTTGTCCATGAAACATGCTTTAAACATAATGACATTAGTTGACAGCTGCGTTCAGGAAGCGGGAAACTAACTTTTTTTTTAGCTTTGGATATGAGCTTTGAAAATTGTGACGATGCTGGAGCATAAGACGTAGACTACACTGTTAAAAACCTCTCGAACAAGGAGCTTCGTATAATTGAGATAGAACTTCACTTACAGGTAAGTTCGTTTAATCTCATAATTATAACATAAGTGGCTGAATGTGCATGCATGTTTTAATGTTATAGTCTAGTTTTACGTTACACTTAATTAGATATCTAATTTGACTGTAACTAGTTATGTATGCCATAAATAAATAAATAAACATAATGTTCCCGTTTTCTTGACTTCTTTAAACACTATACTGCTTTCCCTAGCTTCATACGCAAATATTATCCTTGTTTGTGATATTAACATTAATATAGCGCCTGATAGTACAGAGAATCATTCTGATGATTATTTGAACTTATTAGCAATGCATGGAATGTTACCCTCTCATACTCTCCCGACAAGAGGTAGCTCCTGCCTGGACCACTTCATACTTAAAACTAAAAAGTGTAACAGTACATTTGTCTTACATTCATCTATAACGGACCATGATGCCATAATTATATGCATTGATATTAATCAACTCAAAAACCCTCCTTTGAACATTTCTAAAATTGATCATGTTGGTTTGGATGTGACAATGAGTTCACTTGATTTTCACCCGATCCTATCATGAAGTGATCCCGATGATGCCGCAAATCTTCTGGTAAATCTTCTATCTCAGGCACTAGTCTCCAATACTAAATTATTAAGTTTACCACGGCGCGCTAGAATAATTAAGCCTTGGATTACGATTGGATTATTGCGATGTGTCCGAAATCGTGATAACATGCACAAAAAACTAAAGCAATGTCCCAATGACACTATTCTCAAGGTTACTTACCGTAGATACAGAAATTTTTGCAATAATATTTTAAAGAAGGTTAAGCGAGAATACCAAAGCAAGTTCAAACAGTAAAAAGTTGTGGGAGGTAATTAAAACTAATACTCATTTAAACAAGCCTAGAAACTCTGCTCTCAACTTACTAACCATATCTGATACCCCTTCTCAATCCGTCAATGTTGTAAACAATTACTTTGCCAGTATAGGGAAAACCCTAGCGGAAAAAATAAAGCTCTCTAACTCAGTTATAAACCACAATGGGTCCAGTAACGCAAACTCACCCTATTCTTTCGCGATTTTTGATACTGATGAGGCTGAAGTTGAAAACATCATCCTGACCCTTAAATATAACTGTGCTGTGGGTTGGGACGGTATACCATCCTGGTTCCTTAAACATTATAAAAATATTTTGGTACCCCCAATCGCACATGTTTGTAAGTTATGTCTATCAAATGGCATATTCCCAAATGCTTTTAAAAAAGCAATTATAAAACCCATATTTAAGGCAGGTGATCGAGACCTAGTTTCTAATTATAGACCAATTTCTATCTTGCCTTCCATATCAAAAATTTTGGAACGTATCATGAATAAAAGGCTCATTAAATATCTCGAATCAAACAACCTACTTTCGCCTCAACAATATGGTTTTCGAGCCAAAAAGTCTACTGCCGATGCAGTTCATGACCTTACTGATTATATCGTTTCCATATTAGATGAAGGTAAAAAGTGCTTGTCTGTATTCCTCGACCTTGCTAAGGCCTTTGATACGGTTTCGATTCCACTCCTCCTGGAGAAACTGGAACGACTTGGAATAAGAGGGCAGTCGCTTAATTTATTCAAGAGTTACCTTAGTAATCGCAATCAGTCAGTTCCTCGCCGACACTCGTTGGAGGCGCACGCGTATACAGTAGTCCGTGTACTTGTTGCCGAGCGAGATATTCGTCATATATTAGAGATGTGCATTATCAAGTATTTTAGTCACTGTTATCGGTGGCTGTGACGGGTTAGAATGGAGAAGTACCTATTTAAATATTCTTCCTCCGAAAGCTTAAGCAGCAAAAGGCCTAGTAAGGACGATATAGAATGGAGAGCTCCGAAGAGATATGCTGCACCTGGTGCGAAGAAACCTGGATCGCCTGCTGTTCCTATCTTCAATAGATATGCTCATCTTGGAGAACAAAACCTCTCCGCTGGGGTGAATCATCCTGAAAGTCGCCCACGAAACTCCAAAGTGGTACGTGTTCCCCCTATAGTCCTTCAGACGAAAAAAGTTTGGACCCATCAGACCATCACTGATCTGATTTCTCGATACACAAAGACCTTTCATTTGCAATACAGAAGGAACAGTAAAGTTGCCATTCACTGTCATTCAAGTGAAAGCCACAAACAATTAGTTGAAGGACTAAGAAAGGAGAACTCGTCTTTTCATACATACACACGAAAGGAAGACAAGACTATAAAATCTATTATTTGGGGGCTCCCCACATCGGTCGCAAATGATGTCTGTGACGAGCTGGCCAGTTTAGGATTCAACGATGCTACGGTTACCACGCTAAAGAACCCTAAAAATACAGATACTGAATGTCTTCCACTGCTTATCCAACTACCCGCTGGAACTGATATAGGAAAATTCCGACAGATCAAATATCTTTGCAAATGTACAGTACAGATAAAAAAGTTCAAACCTACTGCTTCGTTCGTAACTCAATGCTACCGATGCCAGTGTTTTGGGCACTCCTCATCCAACTGTAACCTCCCTGAACGTTGTGTCAAGTGCACCGAACAACACGCCACCAAGGCTTGTCCAAAAGATAACCGTGAAACGCCAGCCAAGTGCTGTAACTGCAATGGTGACCACCCGGCAAACTATAGAAAATGCGAGGAGCGGATAAAATATTTGCACCAGCTACAAATTAAAAAAGACGCCAACCCACGTATTCCAAATAATATGCATACCTCAAGGGCACCCAAAGAAATACCAGCAAGAGAATATCCAAATTTTCCACCTTTAAAATTCCAACATTTAAATGCAGCTGAATCATTCCAACACCACCCGAAACCTACATCTCAAGGAGGTACCTACGTAGCAGCTACAAATAGCGGCAGATCACGACCTGGTAAAGAAGGTCCAGTGTCAGAAAACACGCTGAAAATGGATCAAGTTACAAGCGAAATGTTAACTATCCTAAATGTCATCAAGTCTATCAAAGATAAATTTTCTACCTGTGAAACCTTAATAGACAAGGTGTTTCTGGTGTTATCTCACTTGGGTAAATATGTTTAGCTCGAGTCTCCGATTCCTCTATTGGAACGCTGACGGCGTACGCACAAAAATTCATGAACTTACAGACTTAGTAGCTTGTCAGTTACGTACGGATGTGATTGCGGTTTGTGAAACTAGACTCAGTATAAACCAGAATATAAATATGCCGGGTTACAATTTTTACAGGCAGGACAAAAATACTGGCGGTCGTGGTCAGGGTGTTGGGCTCTTTATTAAAAAAGGGATTAGGCATTCTCCAATAAAAATTCCTGCAACTAAAAACATTGAGGCTGTCGCTGTTCGGATTTATCTTAACGGGTCCGCACTCATAATTGTCTCTGTCTACCAATCGCCTAATCTGTCATTACTGACTGAAGATGTTGACCTCCTATTAAATCTCAATAGCCGTGTTCTGCTTCTCGGTGACTTTAACGCCCGCCATCCCCAGTGGTGTCCCAGTCCTCCAAATAATCACGGACGAGTCTTGTTTGAGCATATGATGCGAAATGAGTATATAATACATGCGCCTAGTGAGCCTACTCTAATTCACTATAACACTGACCACCAACCATCTACACCCGATCTTGTGTTAGCTGCCAATGTACCTAATTTTAGTAGCCTCACTACATTAAATGCCATGTCATCTAACCATCTCCCGGTTTACTTCGAAATATTTTGTAATAATTACCCAAAAGTACTATTTAAAGCCTGTCTATAAATATGAAGATGCAAACTGGCCAAAATACCGTATATACTTGAATAAAAATATAACCTTAAGCACTAAGTCAATCACATCTGAGGCTGAAATTGATAGTAAGATCGTGGATCTCACTAATATTATTATAGAATCTAGAAATAAATTTGTGCCTATGACTAGTTCACCTACAAACCCTAGACCATTGCCTCGGTTTATCCGAAAATTAATAATTATTAAGAATAATTTACGCTATACTGAACGCCGATGCACACACAATTACCAAAAAAAAAGCTCTAAAATCAGACATAAACAGACTTATAATAAGAATACGCGAAGCGTTACACACATTCGAAAACAAGAAATGGACTGACAAAGTGGCACGAGTTGAAAATTCTAAGGCTGATCTATGGAAGACCGTTAAGGCGCTACAACCTAAATCTTCCGTCATTCCACCCTTAGTTAAGAGTGATAATACCCTGACTAGTGACGATCATGACCAGTGTAATGAACTGGCCCTAGCTTTCAATAAAAACATGAAGTTAACAGAGTGTCGGTAATAGTACATTTATATTGGCAACACTGGATTATTATCTGTGACGTTTGTTTTTCTATCTGTGGTTGGTATTGTTATGGCTGCCAAGATGTGATTGTATCGGTTTATGTAAAAGTAATTTCTATAAATAAAACAAAGTGTCCAGTCTAAAACAAGTATTATTTCTTCATAATAAGATGGTAGCAGTGCGTAGTTAATAAGAGAAAAGTGAAAACAAAGATTTTTGAAGGAAAAAAAGTAAAATAACAAAGATTTATCTACGTGAAAATGGCAGCAAAAAATAGTAATATAAACATTCCGATCTTCGATGGTTCAGACTATAGCAACTGGAAATTACGTATTCTCAAGTTTTTACAATTCAAAAAGTGTAAAGATGTGATATTACGAGCTAAAACAAGTACCGACGATGCCACTTGGGACGATCGTGACATTCAAGCTGTCAACTATATTTACAGCGCAATAACGAACAGGCAATTGGAATATATAAGTGAAAAAGAAACGGCCTACGAAATCATACAAAAGTTTGATGAAATGTATCTAAAAAGGTCGACGGCTTTGCAAATTGTATGCCGACATAACCTCGAAAATGTCAAATTGAAAAATTTCCCAGAAGTGTCTTTGTTCTTCGACGATTTTGAAAAGTGTGTGAATGAATTAAAGCAAGCCGGGGCGGCTATAACAGAGCAAGAAAAACTGAATTATATGTTGAAAGCTTTGCCGCAGAATTATAGTCATATTGGAGACTTGATTGATGTGCTCCCAGAAAAGGAAAGAACAGTAGATTATTTGAAGAGTAAAATAAAGTTGAAAAAGGCTGAAGAAGAATCAAAATATGAGACGTCATATGACAGTTCTAATGCTTATCGAGCAGAGACTAAGACATCAACATCATACACCTGTTATAATTGTGGTAAACCAGGTCATTTCCAAAAAGATTGCCGTACCCCCACTGGTCATATACAAATGAATAGAGGTCGTGTATATTCAATGAACCGAGGTTGTGGACGTTCTATGAGTAGAGGTCGTGGACGTGGATATTCTGGAAGTACAAGTAGAGGTCGAGGATATTCAGTTAGTAGAGGACGAGGACAAGGAAATTATAATGATGAGCGACCCAGGAATGATGCAAATAGTTTTCACATAACAATTGCAAATAATGCCACGACAAATGAAACGAACGAGACAAGAAAAGGAGAAATAGAATGGTTACTCGACAGCGGCTGTACAGACCATATAATTAACTCAGATAAATATTATGAATCTTGTGAGACTTTAAAGCAACCCGTAAAAGTTAAAATTGGAGATGGAAGAATATTGGAAGCTACAAAGGTTGGAAACATAAAAGCAAATTTTCTAGTATATGGAGAAAGATCAGAAGTAACATTGACAAATGTATTCTATGTTAAAGAAATGAAAGCAAACTTATTAAGTTATTCAAAAAATTCAGCAAAATTAAAAATTTTGAAAAAAACCCACGACGGTAAAGTTTCATCGAAAAAGAGTTGGCGTTTATCTACCTTTTCAATATAAAAGGGCTAGACAAAAAATAAAAGGCTCACTCCACTCACGTTTTGTCCCGGGAGCGAGGCACTTCAATCCAGGGTATTATTGTCACAATTAACACAAGAACAGTAATTTTCTTCAATTAATCAGCGGGAGCGCGAACCGCGGCCGGCGATAGTTTTTTCCAAGCTGACGGTGGCGACGCGTTGCGGCGGATTTGAGAACCGCGCGGCTCCCGCGTCAGGTGCGCGAAATTTGAATGGTAATTTCACGCGTTGAAGGAGGGAGGAGCTTGTAGTTAGATTATTAGCCCAAAACCCAACATTAACCCCCACCGTGAATCGACCGGATTCACCAAGTTACTAAACCAGGAATGGTTGAATATGATGTAAAAGTGGACTGTATGGATGTATTGAAAAGTAATTTGATATGTTGTATGATGTTTGAATTATTGTTAAGTGTTTTGAATGTTTAAGCTATTTATAGTCTAATAAATAAAGCTAAAGTAAGTTGTCATAAATCAAGACTACTTGAACGCATTGCGATCTATGACAACAATTTTAATGAGGTAATGTGAAAACTAATGAGAGTTGGCGTCCGAATCCGTAGGGAGCGGACTAAGCTTCACGACCGGCCGGGTGAACTCACCCGTGCGGGTGCGAACTTTGACTACACGCACTATCCCGTCGGGACCGGGGTGGAGCTGAGTCACTCGTCCGAGATGCCACTGCAACGGAGGGGCTTCGGAATGAATAAGAACTAGTTCGCCTATACGAAGGTCACGAGACTTGTTGAGCCACTTTTGCCGTTGCTGTAAGGTGTGTAGGTACTCTTTTCGCCACAACTTCCAAAACTGCTGCGAAGCCTGCTGCACCAACTGCCATCGCGTAAGATGATGTACGGGTTTATCCGACATATCGTATTCAGGAACGGCAAGTAATTCGCGACCAATGAGAAAATGTCCTGGCGACAACGCTTCAAACTCACTAGGATCGGTGGACAAGCCGCATAAGGGTCGAGAGTTAAGCACAGCCTCGACTCTAGCAAAGAGCGTGCCTAGCTCTTCAAAGGTAAGAGCTCTGCCACCTGTCACTCGCTTCAAATGTTGCTTGGCAGACTTAATAGCACTCTCGTACATGCCACCGAAATGAGAACCAGCTGGGGGATTATACCGCCAGAGTACCTTACGACTAGTCAGTTCGTTCAATATTTGATCAGAATTTTGTTTGAAAAACTGCGTAACTTCAGCGAGATGTTTTCCTGCTGACACAAAGTTGGTACCATTGTCAGACACGACAGTGTGACATAGACCACGACGAGCTGTGAATCGATCGAAAGCCGCCAGAAAGCACTCTGTGGAAAGCGAAGTAAGTACTTCAAGATGTACAGCACGTGTTGAAAAACATACGAATACACATAAGTATGCTTTGAAAACCTTCGCATTACGACGATTACTTTCCTTAGCAAAAAAAGGTCCGCCTATGTCGACACCAACGGTGTGAAAGACATGGATATCTTCGCATCTGAACCTGGGCAAGTTACCCATTGCAGGCTGCAAGATCGTGGGTTTAACTTTGAAACACGAAATACATTGAGAAACCACGGATCGAATTATGCTGCGAGCTGAAATGATCCAGTACTTCTGGTTAAGCAAACTTTGAAGCGAGCGAGGGCCGACATGTAAGTATATTTTATGAAAATAGTTTATTAATATTTTGGTAAAGTTTCCTTTTTTTGGAAGAACTAATGGATGTTTCTTTTGATAAGGCAAGGTTGACTGACTCAACCGGCCCCCCACTCTGAGAAAACCAAGGGGATCGACGAATGGGCTAAGCTTTCTCAAAGGTTGACTACAGCAATTATCTTTTTGTATTGCGACTATGTCGTTAGAAAAGTGATGATGTTGAACACATTTTAAAATGACGTCATGTGCTTTATTAAAGTCCGATAAACAAGGGCAACCGGTATTACGCTTTGACTTTTCAGTACGACAATTATGAAAAAATTGATAACATCGAGCGATTACGCTTTGAAGTTTAACGAAACTAGAATATTTTTCTGTCAAATCGAATACAATGTTTGTATCTGTAATAACGTTTGTTTGTTGCGACGACTGAAACAGAGTTACATTTTTAAGTTCAGGGACGACTAAGCACATTCAGAGCTTTCACACATTCTTGAAATGTTTGTAAAAATGCATTTAAGCCGACGGCCGATTCGGTTTGCAATGGCTTGAAGTTGAACATTTTATCTAAGTAATTGGTGGCCAAAACACGCTTATTTTCGTATCGTTTTACTAATAAACTCCATATGATCGGATAGTTATCCGCTGTGATAGGCATACTCTTTACTAGAGTCTGTGCTGGCCCACTAACTGCGGACAACAAGTAATAATACTTTTCAATGTTACTGATATCCTTATTAGAATGTATTAAGCTGAAAAATGTATCGTAAAACGTTTGCCAGTTCTCCAATTTACTGTCAAAATGAAATAGATCAAGTTTAGGCAACTTGGGCTTCACACAACGCGAATCACCGCCTTCAAGTTTAACTAGTACATTGTTGATATTTTTTCTTTCCGCGCATCGATTCTCAGCTACACTCAAAATATAGAAATATAACTGGTCAAAACTTTTTAATTCTTGATAATTTGTTTTGTAAGTAGGTTTATATTCTAAATTCAACTTGTTTATTTCAATTACAGCTTTTTGAAAGGTATCTCGACATTGATGTATTTCTCGAAGGCGGATCTCGAATTCGGTTAGAATAGAAGGATTCGTATCAACAGTTTTAGCGATTTCATATAAAGATTGAATACGCATGAAATCTACTTCTTTTTGAGCTTGATGTGGTCTCAACAATTCTTCCACGTCTATAACTGATTCCGCCGACGCGACCGACATTTTGAATTTGGAACTGACGCTCACTCACGAAATAAATAAGAAAATTTTCCCTTTTAAAATTAGATTGAAATCACAAACTTTAGACTCGAAATAAAGCTTTGTGTAATCTATAATGTTAGAAAATGAATATGTATTGTACTGTGTAATGTTATGTTATAATAACCTGGTCTAATAAGCTGGTAAATCCAGCCGAAGGACCAATGGCGTTTATCTACCTTTTCAATATACAAGGGCTAGACCTTCTACCCAAGACAGACAAGACAGATCTTAGGCTACAATACATTATCTTATGTTATAAGAAGTTATGATATGTTATACTGTTACTTATAAATAAATTTCAGGACTGACCATTGAACTTGGCACCCATTTAGATCTCACTTCTTTTGTCGTTGAAGTCGACAACCAAGGCATTTAACATAATATTGAACTTGGCTGTCGTTTCACATTTATGTTTTTGATTGGATCTTACCTACACAATATATAGATTATAATTCGTATATGCTCTCTAAAAAGTCTGAAATAAAATTAAGCAAAATTAAAAATTTTGAAAAAAACCCACGACGGTAAAGTTTCATCGAAAAAGAGTAAAATAACTCAAAACCCCCGACTTAACCCAATTATTATGTAACGAAATATTATATTAGACTTAAAAATACTTTCTAAAAAAGAGTTGATATCTCGAGACATCGGTAATAGATATACTTAAGTACCTAAACAATGAATATGGATGTTTACAGTTTTTTCCTAACGTGTCTGTTTCTCGAAGATATCCTTAAATGTAGCGATAATAATTTTACCATAATACATAACCGAGGAATATCCGTCGGGGGCTGCCTTTTCTATATAAAATTTCAACAAAAATTTAATCATACTCATAAGTGTATTTTAAATCGTCGTTAAACATCTACAATTCTTCAATAATTGTATTCACGTCACTAGAAAAACTTTAGCTGGGTTAATGGCAGCCCCCGACGGATATTCCTCGGTTATGTATTATGGTAAAATTATTATCGCTACATTTAAGGATATCTTCGAGAAACAGACACGTTAGGAAAAAACTGTAAACATCCATATTCATTGTTTAGGTACTTAAGTATATCTATTACCGATGTCTCGAGATATCAACTCTTTTTTAGAAAGTATTTTTAAGTCTAATATAATATTTCGTTACATAATAATTGGGTTAAGTCGGGGGTTTTGAGTTATTTTACTCTTTTTCGATGAAACTTTACCGTCGTGGGTTTTTTTCAAAATTTTTAATTTTGCTTAATTTTATTTCAGACTTTTTAATACGAATTATAATCTATATATTGTGTAGGTAAGATCCAATCAAAAACATAAATGTGAAACGACAGCCAAGTTCAATATTATGTTAAATGCCTTGGTTGTCGACTTCAACGACAAAAGAAGTGAGATCTAAATGGGTGCCAAGTTCAATGGTCAGTCCTGAAATTTATTTATAAGTAACAGTATAACATATCATAACTTCTTATAACATAAGATAATGTATTGTAGCCTAAGGTCTGTCTTGGCTAGTTTTCATAAAATTATGAATTTATAGCCTTCGCAAGTTCTAAATTGTAGCCTAAGGTCTGTCTTGGCTAGTTTTTATAAACCTACCAACGAATTATTATGTTCGATCGCTAGTTTCTACCAACAATCCAAATTTTCGGAAATATAAAATAATAACCGACAAATACTTGTAGGTTTAGAACTTAGAACATATCCTCGTAACGCCGTAGGTCCTTTTAAAAAGACAATTTCAAAACTAAAAGTACTTAGTGCTCTGCCTACCCCGATAGGGCATATAGGCGTGATTATATGTTATGTTATATGTTTAGTTAATCAACATACCTACCACATAAAGACCCGCAGTCATGAGTTTTGATTACTTACTGATTCTGAGATGTAAGAATTTACATCTATAGTTAGGTACAGGCACTAATTAGGTATTTATGTTAAACGTTCATAATAGAATCTAATTATTTAAAAATTGCCAGTTTCTTATTTTTTCCTTTGTATTCATCTAATTACCTATCAGCATACCAAATTTTAACTCTCTAGGTCATCTGGAACTGGGTTAGAATTTTGATCTATAGGTCAGTCAGTCAGTCAGTCAATGATAAAATTGAGGATTTTTGGACATTAATATCTAAATAACCGTTTGAGATAAGCTTATGAAATTTAGAACACATATGTATCTCGCAAGTCTCAATGTATGAGCCAAATTTGATACGTTTATGTGAAATAGTTTTTGATTTATGAGGGGGTCAAAAGGGGCTCCAAATGGTTCGTGTAATATTACACACGGTGCGGCACGCCAGTTCTGTTTCTTTAACTTGGCTTGACACGCTACCGCGTGTCTAGATCTCGCAAAACAATAAGTGTGATTCATCCTAGCACATAATATTAAGTTACTTATTAAATATTATACAGTTGCTTTCTGTTTAAAGTTACCTGTATAACACTCATCTGAGAACATGCACCAATCACCCACGAACTCATTTCTGAAATCCGCATTGAAATCAAATTCAAATTCAAATTCAAAATCTTTATTTTCAGACTATTGTCCATAGATGTTAGTAACATAGTACTTAATCCTAATGTTAGTAGACTAATAACAATCAGATTAGATTAGATAAATTAGATAAATTAAATTAAATTAATTTAAATTAAATCAAATCAAAATTAAATTATATATAAAATCAAATAAAATTAATATTATTGATAACATATTATTATTGTAATTGATAACAATGATAACATTTTCATTGCAAGAAAGGTGATGAGCTGACATGTAGTCTTATCCATCTCTCCAGCATCGGCGAGTCCCACCTCTCAGACAATGCGCTCAGGATACCGTTAGCGCCGCCACGAAACCGCTCTAGCAGTGAGGCGCTCCGCTTCCGGATGATCGCATAGAAATCATCGGTTTGCGCCTGCGCAAACATCGCCGAAGCGCTGCAGAATCGCGGCAACCCCATCAGCCTCCTGAACGCATTGTTATACAGCACGCGCAGGGCGCTATATGCCCGCCGCGTGTAGCTGGTCCACAGACTGCACGTATACATCGACTGACAGTAGGCTTTGAATAAAGTTATTTTGACTGGTATAGTGCATCGTGCAAATCTACGAGCCAGCATGTTACACCGGACAGACAGCGACCTACGCTCTCTCTCGATGTCCGCGTTGTCACATAAGTCATCTGTGACCCAGTGACCCAGATACTTGAACTTGATTACCCTATTCAACGTTGCGCCACAGAGAGTTATAGGTGACGTTAAAGAGTACGTCTTATTGCCAGATTTAAAAATCATGTACTCACTCTTAGTAGGGTTGTATCTGAGTCCATGGGCATCAGCATAACATTCACAGATGCTCAGGAGCCTCCGCAAACCACCGATCGACGGGCTCAACAGTACCATATCATCCGCGTAGCTAATGTTGTTAATTGGCATCCCGCCAATAGAGCAACCGACATTAGCACTGCTGAGCCCGCCGATCAACCGGTTCATGTACAAGTTGAAAAGGCGGGGCGAGGTTATCCCCCCCTGCCTCACCCCGCACTCCAACCCGTACACGTCCGAGTGCTCCCCGGCCCATCTCACGCTGTTCTGCTGGTGACCGTACCAGTACCTGAACAACGATACTATTTCACCCGGTAACTGAGTCTCCTCGTGTAGCTTACTCCACAGCTTATCGTAATTTACTAAATCAAAAGCTTTTGAGAGATCAAGGTAACAAGCAAACACAGGAGTATTTCTAGACGTGTAGTACTGCACAGTCTGCTTGAGACAGAGGATGGCACTCTCGGTGGACAAACCTGGTGTAAAGCCAAATTGAGAGTCATGTACGTGCAGGTGTTCATCCAGCTGTTGGTCAAGCAGTCTGTCCAGCACCTTAGCTATAACAGTAGCGAGCGAGATAGGCCTGTAATTAGAGACGTCAGAGGCATCGACTGTTTTGTTTTTCAGGATTGGTACCACCACCGTGTACGTGAGGTCGTCAGGTAAATAGTTATGGCTAATACACAAATTAAAAAACATTGCTAGGACTCTCGGTAAGTGTACACCGGCATGCTTCAAGTGCTCAATGCTAAGATGGTCATGACCCGGAGACTTGCCCCTCACCATACTCTTAATAACAGCGGCCACCTTCTTGGCCGTAAACCTGACGCTAATGTCATCAGGCTGACTCCCAGCATCGAGCACTCGCGCCCCCGGCTCAATCAGACAATAAGTTTTAATTTTAATAATATTGCAATATAAACGATTCACACTAATATAGCAGCGCCCCCTAGTGAGTTAATATCATAATACTTATCTTAGACTATGTACCATTCAACTACGAACCCATTGCTGAAAACCGCATTGAAATTGGACAATTCGTTTTAATATTATTGCAATACTATTTTTCACTAATATTGTAGCGCCCTCTAGTGAGTTAAAGACGTAATTTTTATTATTTGGGAACATGCATTAAGCTACCACGTACACATTGCTGAAAACAGAATTGTAATCGGACATTTCGTTTAGATTATATTGCAACATTGTTTTGCACTAATATTGTGGCGCCCCCTAGTGAGTTACAGCCATGACACCTGTCTAAGAACATGAACTCAACAAACACAAACCCGTTATTGAAAACCGCCTCAAAATCGGATCATTAGTTTAAAAGATAGGTGGTAACATTACTTTGCACAAACGCACACACAAACATCTCTCACCCTAAACGCATATACCTGCTCCGTCCCGTCGTGGGTAATAAATGTAATTAAAATTATACTAACCGTAATTAACAACACTTTGCTTTACTTAATACTACCTGATTATTGAGTGATGGGTTCAACTTTATGAATTAAATGAGGATTAATTGGATGAATTTGATTCACTTGACCACACAATCCACGTGCCACTTATAGTCGATCTTGATTTTTCTTTAATACTTATTCGCCAATCACTTCGTATTAATTTATCTACAATTTATTGTTTATAATCTTCTCTGAAATCCGGCTCGATGGACCATGAATATGCCTGATATGGCTTTTTACTGATTTTTAAGGGATTTAGGTAGCAATGAAACAGCACCGTGTTCGTCGTAATTACGTGTAATCAATGGAACCGAAAAAAAAACGCGTGTCAAAAACAATTAACTAATAAAAACTATTGCAAATAAATTGCTATTATAAATTGAAGAGGCGTTTCGAATAATATTGACTCTAAACACTAATATTGTGGTGCCCCCTAGTGAGTTACACACATGACACCTATCTAATAACATGAACTCATCAAACACAAACCCGTTATTGAAAACCGCATCAAAATCGGATCATTAGTTTAGAAGATAAGTCATAACATTACTTTGCACAAACGCACACACAAACATCTCTCACCCTAAACGCATATACCTGCTCCGTTCCGTCGTGGGTAAAAATCACGGACAGGAACTCAATTATATCAAGAGGAAGACTGGCAAAAATATATAACCCATTTGGAAATGTGATAGCGATTGCAGTAAAAGATGAAAGATTATATAAAATGAAAAGTTATGTACATGAAAAAAACCTAGAAGCAAATTTAAGTAAAAGTATGACTGCGAAAGAGAAACTACACCGTACGTTGGGACATGTAAACTTTAATAATCTAGAAATGATGTGCAGGAATGAAACATTGGAAGGATTACCTAAAGAGATTGAACGGGAATATTTTAAGTGTGCGACATGTATAGAAAATAAAATGCATAACTTACCTTTTCATAATAACAGAAGAAGGGCAGATGATATACTACAAATAGTTCACTCAGATGTGCATGGCCCTCATCAAACAGCAGGAAACCATGGCGAAAAATACTTCTTAAGTTTTATAGATGACTACAGCAAACTGACTAAAGTCTATTGTATCCGGACAAAAGATGAAGTATATGACTGCTTCGTGCAATATGTAAATGAAGTACAGAATCTCACTGATAAGAAGATAAAAGAACTACGTTGTGACAATGGCACTGAATATATAAATTCAAGAGTTTTTCAGTTTGCAAGAGAGAAAGGAATAATGATAAAACCGTGTCCAGCATATGTTCATGAATTAAATGGAACTGCAGAGAGATATAACCGATCTTTAATGGATATGGCAAGATGTCTATTATCAGAAGCAAAAGTTGAAAGAAAATATTGGCCGGAAATAATTAAAACTGCTGCATATCTCAAAAATAGAACCTTGACTAATACTATTGAAAGAAAAAGTCCATATGAAATATTTTTCAAGAGGAAGCCTACAGTAAAGTATCTGAAAATGTATGGCAGTAGAGTCTTTGTGCGAATACCAGAAGAGAGAAGGAAATCTAAATGGGACAAAAAAGCAGAAACTGGAATTTTACTTGGATATACTGACACTGGATATAGAGTATTGATCAACAACAGAGTAATAGTAGCGAGACATTGTGATATTGTAGAAGAAGACGTGACATTGTGTGGATTTCAAGACGAGAGAGAAGAAAATTTAGAAGAGGAAAAAGAAGAAGAAGAAAAGGATATTCAAGAATGTGTGAGAGGAAATGATACAGATAAACTAAACAATGATAAAGAAATTGATGAAGACATGGATAAAAGGAAATCAAAAAGACAAGTTAAACCTCCAACGCGATTTGATGATGAGTTTGGCTATTATTGTATCAGTGTAAACTACTGCGATGCTATGACCCCAGAAAACTTTCAGGAGGCGATGGACAGCGATGATGCAAGTGAATGAGAGGCAGCCATGGACCGTGAGATGAACAGCCTGGTGGAGAACAAGACATGGACACTCATTGACAAGCCAGCTGAGGACAAAAAGGTGATCGATGTAAAATGGGTATACAAGAAGAAGAGTGAAAGTGAGTATAAAGCCAGATTAGTAGTTAGAGGATTTCAGCAAGTTGATAATGTAGATGATACTTATTCACCTGTAGCAAAAACGCCAACTTTAAAGCTTTTATTGTCATATTGTTGTCAAAATTCTATGGAAATCGATCAAATGGACGTAGAGACTGCATTCTTAAATGGTAAAGTTTTGTCTGAAGTTTATGTAAAGCAGCCAATAGGTTATGAAGATGGCGCTGATAAGCTAAATAAATCACTGTATGGCCTAAAAGAGAGCCCACGTGCATGGTACGAATGTTTCAACAATTATTTGACTGAACTGGAGTTTCAAAGATGCAAATATGATTACTGTTTATATTTCAAAAAGGAAAAAGATTTGACTGTTTACATTTTACTATTTGTTGACGATTTGTTAATTTGCTGCAGAGACCAAAATGTTATTGACGATATTAAAAACAAGTTATCAGATAAATTTAAAATGAAGAATTTAGGTAGAGTAAAGAATTATATTGGTATTGACATTGAGTATAACTATGAACAAAACAACATTTTAACTTTGAGTCAGGAACATTATATTGAGTCATTAGCAAAACGCTATAATATTAAAAATGCTAAATTATATAAAACACCTATGGAAATAAACTTGAAACTAGAGAAATGTGAGTTGAATGAAGACATCAAGTATAGAAATTTAATAGGAGCATTGTTGTATATTAGTTCTGGTACTAGACCGGACATTTCATTCTCTGTAAATTACTTGAGTCGTTTTCAAAACTGTTGTAATGAGACACATTTTAAATATGCCCTAAGAGTGTTGAAATATTTATTTTTGACTAAGACATTGAAACTTAAATATTATAAAAATGACAATGCTGATATACTAGACTGCTATGTGGATTCAGATTGGGCAGGAGATATATTAGACCGAAAATCTACTACGGGATATGTAATTAGATTGTATGGAAATGTTATCATGTGGAAATCTAAAAAACAAAATTGTGTGACAAAATCGTCTACCTTTGCAGAATATATTGCCCTGTCTGATGCAGTAACGGATATCATTTTCTTAATAAGCCTAATTAATGATGTGTTTACTAAAATTTCTAAACCAGTAAAAATGTATGATGATAATTCAGGCGCTGTAGCTATAGCTAAGTATGAAAATTTTACTAAGAACTCGAAGCATATTGAGGTGCATTATCATTATATTCATGAAAATGTCAGAGAAAAGTTAATTGAAGTTATTAAAATAGAGTCTGAGAATAATGTTGCAGATGTATTAACTAAAGCTTTGGGAAGTGTTAAATTTCTGAAATTCAGAGAGTTGTTAAATATTAAAAATTAGAGAATATTATATGTATTAGAAGAATAAGAAAATAAGATAAGTTTTGATATGCATGTAAAACTGTTAAGTTACTCGAACATTCTTTGGTTTAATTTGAAAATTTGAATTTCTTGTGTTATCTATTGATTGTTGCAATATAAATGTAAGGAGGCGTGTTGGTAATAGTACATTTATATTGGCAACACTGGATTATTATCTGTGACGTTTGTTTTTCTATCTGTGGTTGGTATTGTTATGGCTGCCAAGATGTGATTGTATCGGTTTATGTAAAAGTAATTTCTATAAATAAAACAAAGTGTCCAGTCTAAAACAAGTATTATTTCTTCATAATAAGACAGAGACATTTGGCGATTCTGAGACAAGAACAATGGTGGCCAACTCGATAGGAACCTTAAACAACTTTCATGGTGTAGTGAGGCACCCCTTGTTTATATTAATCGTACCATATTTAGAGGTTCTGTATACGATCTATAAGTATTATTGTATTCGATGTAAGAGGCATTCTGTATTGTACCATGTCTTAATAAACACGTGTATCCCGTTATTCAAAGGACTTATTATTTTGAACGATCTCCTCCAAGCCCCATCACCACATGGCGACCCTTGCCACAGCCTGCTATGGCCTGCCATTGGGACTTATGCGAAAATTAGATCGAGTGTAGTGAGTGGTTATAAAGTGATGGACTTATGATAAATAAATCAACGTCAACATGGGTAAAGGTGCGAGCAAGGAAGAAATCATCATTGCCCAGAACGCCGCGGGAGGTGGTCTTAATTCGGCAGATGTAGAGATGTTACATAGCCACATGAGTTACAACAACCTGATGATGTCGATATTTATTGCAATTTTGATTACTGTTATCTTCGTTGTCGCTGGAAAAGCCCTATATAAAGCATACAAAAGATGTCACATTGGCTGGACCCGAGCGGAAATCAACAGGGAAACTGTGCGAAAAACTAGTACCACCGTGTAAGAGACTACAATATGTGAGTGAATTTTGATTAATTTAGAATTGATAACCATTTATGTGATGTAAACTCCGCTTAGCAACAACACGATTCGATGCCCCACGATACGACCATATTTGGGTGCCGCGCGATAGTGCACTTTGCCCGGAGCCCCTACTATGAGTTAAATATAAAGTGTGAAAACGAGTGAGTTCGACGCGAGTGCAGTGTATAGGTTTAAGATGCATTTACCATGACTTATTTCATCGTAATTAAGACTTTTCTCTTAGTATACATGATAGTTAATCGTAAATGTAGTGGAAAAACAAATATAATCATGTTTAATCAAGGTATGTAAGAAAAATATAAACGAGCAAGTAGTAAGGGATAAAATGTGCATATATGGAGCTAGAACAGTTGCACAAAATTTATGAAGAACTCAATAACTTATTAGTAAACTTGAAGAAATTACCATTAACACAGAGGAATTCTGACAAATTGAATAATAAATATTTAGAAAGTAAAAGGATTCATGACCAATCCACAAAAATTATACAATCAGTATCGAATAGGTTTGGTACTGGAGAGTTCCCGGAAGAAGTAATAGGATTTATTAAGACTTTAAAAACTAGGATAGATACATTATTCAAAGATATATCTCTAGTGTGTAAGGTACGTACCCCGGAAGCGGAGCCGGAGGAGATCAAAGAACGTCCTGAGGTAAGCCAACCATTTAAGATGTCTTCATTTGAGTTAAAAGTAGCGGTGAGCCTGCTTCCAGTCATGGATGACAATGAGGACGTTACTTCGCAACTTATAGATGCCATAGAGCTATATGATTCTATGATTACGGAAGGAAAACAACAACTTATTAATTTTGTACTGAAAACGCGACTTTCGCAAAGTGCTAAACTACGATTATCACCAACATACAGTTCTGTCTCTCATTTGGTTCGTGACATGCGAACACATCTTTTAACGAAAAAGTCAGCTGTTGCTTTACAGGCTAAATTACAAACTACAGTACAAGGTTCACGCAATATACAGGAGTTTGGTTCCGAAATTGAAAAGCTTTTTGTAAACTTAACCATTTCACAGGCCGATGGAGATACAAATAAATATAATGTTTTGCGTCCGATAAATGAAAAGAATGCTATTAACCGCTTTACGAAGGGATTAAGAAATCAACAACTTAGTACGATAATTTCATCACGGAATTATTCAAGCCTAAAAGACGCCATAAGAGCAGCGGAAGATGAGACGATGACAGCGTCGACATCGCAACAAATGTTTACATTCCGAAATCAAAACTATCGTGGTGCTCGTGGCCGCAATATGAATCATCGTGGCTTTAGAACTAGAGCTAGGGTGTCGTATGGCAGTCGACAGCCACTTTACAATAACAACAGATCAAATAATGATTCATCCAACAACAGAGGTAAGATTTATCGTAACACGAATCCATCACGTAGCACTTTCCATACTAGGAGACCGATTCGAGGTAGAGTAAACTTTATCACACATGAATCCGATTCCACAATGATGAATCATGAGGATTCCAATCAAAACTCGAATGAAAATCAATTGGATCAGTTTTTTCGAGAATAAAAGTATATTTACGGGAGATAATGTAGATTGGGTGCATTTTAAAGTAAATGGTGTTTCAATAGATCTTATGGTAGATTCAGGAGCTACAATATGTGCAATTAAACGTGAAGTTTTAAATAAATTAAAATCAGAAATTAAGGTGTATGCTGAAAATATAGATATTAAAGGAATTGGAGGTAGTTTAACAACGGAAGGTTATGTATTTTTGGAATTATATCATAATGGATCTTATTTTAAACAAAAGTTTTATGTTTTTCACGATTTACCGTGCACAGCCTCTGGTATTTTAGGATTGAATTTTATAAAGAACAATAAAGGAATATTAGACTATACAAATGGAACTTTGACTTTACAGTCGACTACTGATTCAATAATAGTTGACTTACATTCTGAACAACTTTTCATTATTGAACCAAGATGCGAGATGATAAAGATTTTACCAACAGATGCGAAAACAGATTGTGTAGTACTTTCTCACAAAATAACTGAAGGTGTATTCATTGCAAATTCTTTAGGTAAACCAATTAATGGTAAAATACCAGTAAAAATTTTAAATACTACAGATGAGGAAATTGTTTTAAATGTTTTTAAGCCAAAAGTCCATGATTTAGATGAGTATGTGCTTAGTGAATTCAGTCAAAATACAGTCAATCCAGCAAGAGTAAAAGAATTATTTAGTCACTTAAAACTAGACACTTATCTGAAAAGTAAGGAACAAAACACTATAGAAAGTATATGCGCTAAATATAGTGATATATTTCATCTCCCAGGAGACAAACTTACAACAACTAACATTTACAAACAAGAAATTAAACTTAAAGATAATGTTACATCTAGTTACAAAAAACAGTATAGATTACCTTTTGCACAAAAAGAACAGATCAAAACCCAGGTAAAAGATTTATTGGAGAATGATATTATAGAAGAAGCTAGAAGTGACTGGTCAAGTCCATTGCTATTGGTTCCTAAGAAAATTGATCGCAGTGGAGATACAAAATGGAGAGTGGTAGTTGATTATCGAGAATTAAATCAGAAAATTCAGGATGATAAATTTCCCTTACCGAATATCACAGATATATTGGACTCACTAGCTGGTTTCATTTACTTTTCGCATCTCGACCTTAGTCAAGGTTACTATCAGATAGAACTAGAACCAAATAGTAGAAAGTATACTTCATTTACAACAAACGAAGGCCAATATCAAATGAAAAGGCTACCAATGGGCCTCAAAATAAGCCCTAGTGCTTTTTCGAGGGCCATGACTGTAGCGATGGCAGGATTAAACTATACAAGTTGTTTAATTTATTTGGATGATTTGATAGTTATGGGACGAAACTTGGAGGATCATAATAGGAATTTAATTACTATTTTTAACAGATTACGACAGGTTAACTTAAAACTTAATCCGTCGAAATGTGTTTTTCTAAAAAAAGAGTTGTTATATTTAGGACACATAATTTCAGAGCACGGAATCTTACCAGACCCAGAGAAAATAAAATGTGTAAAAAAATATCCTGTTCCACAATGCGAAGACGAGGTCCGGAGATTCGTAGCATTTGTGAATTACTATAGAAAATTCATCAAAGGATTTGCTGAAATAGTTCGCCCGTTAAATCACCTCAGTAAGAAAAATGTACCTTTCCACTGGACACCAGATTGTGAAAAAGCATTCAACACTCTTAAAGACTTTTTGGTAACCCCACCTGTACTCGATTATCCCGACTTTTCTGATGAAAATCAATTTGTATTACAAACTGATAGCTCTGGATTTGCAGTTGGTGGCGTGTTGTCAAACAAAAATGGGAAACCTATTGCATTTGCAAGCAGAAATTTAAATAAAGCGGAATTAAATTATCCAATAATTGAGAAGGAATTGTTGGCTATTGTATGGTCTGTTAAATATTTTCGGCCGTATCTATACGGAAAAAAATTCAAAATAAAAACAGATCACAAACCTTTGGTGTACCTATTTGGCATGAGGGATCCATCAAGTAGACTGACAAAATTCAGATTATGCCTCGAAGAATATGACTTCGATGTTGAATATATCCGTGGTAAGGAAAACGTGACTGCGGATGCCCTGTCGCGTGTGATAATCGGTTCTGACGAATTAAAGCATATGAAAGAAGGATGTATGAATGTCATGACACGGGCACAGTATGCAAGAGCAAAAGACTCTAATGAGAGTGATGAAAATAATAAATCAAAGGTAGACGACGGAAGGCCTGATCAACCTGCCGTAGTCGAAGTACTGAAAAAAAGAGACGAAGATATAGAATTGATGGTAGGAACGAAAGAAAATCTGCGCAAATTACTCGGAAATGAAGAAGTAAAGAAAGTTACAACGAAAACTAATACGTACGTTTATGTTCCAAAAAGGTCGACCATATTTATTAATCCAATTTCTTTGTCGTCATTGACTCGAGCAGCATTGTCGAAAGAGTTGGAAATATTTTGTGAGAACATAGGAATAAAAGAGCTCGTTATTATGAAAATTCCAGAAAATATGGAACTTATAACAATGTTAGTGAATGAAATTAACACACATGATAATTGGAAGGGCCCTCGAATATGTGTAATAAATAATGTGGATAGAATCTTAGACGATGATATGAAAAGGTTGATTATAAATGACTTCCATTTACTTCCTACAAGCGGACATGCCGGTATTCGGAGAACGGTAAATAACATTCGAAAATATTATTTTTGGCCTGGATTAGAACAAGACGTGGTTTCGTTTATAAAAAGGTGTTCAAAGTGTCAGACACAAAAATATTGCAGGAAAATTATAGAACCGTTAACCATAACGACAACAGCATCATCATCATTTGAGAAAGTTTATCTAGATATTGTAGGGCCATTGGATAAAGATGGCGAAGGATATGTTTATATATTGACCCTACAATGCGAGTTAACTAAATATGTTGAAGCCTATCCTTTAAAATCAAAATCTGCTGAAACTGTTGCTAAAGTATTTGTTGAAAATTTTATTCTAAATTATGGTATACCAAAAACAATCGCAACTGACAGAGGCACTGAATTTATTTGTTCAGTGATGAGACATTTATGTAGAATTTTGAATATCGAGCAAATAATGTCAAGTGCGTATCACCATGAATCTATAGGTGCTTTAGAAAATTCACATAAAGTTTTAGGTAATTTTCTAAGGATTCAAACTAATAACAGTCCTCATAATTGGAGTTCTTGGGTTCCATACTGGAAATTCGCTTACAATACAACTGTTCATAGCGAAACAAAATACACCCCATTCGAACTTGTTTACGGCCACATATGCACATTGCCAAATAATTTAAACTCATGTCTTGATCCATTGTATAATTTTAATAGCTATCCATTGGAATGTAAATTTAGAATACAACGAGCACAAGATGATGCTCGGACAAACTTGTTAAAAAATAAGGAGGTGAGGAAGCTCATATATGATCAAAATGCAAATCCTATTCAGTATGGTACAGGAGATTTGATTTTGATAAAAAACAACGACGGCAAGAAACTTGATTGTATTTATAAAGGTCCTTATACTGTAATCGAAGACCTGACTCCTAATGTTAAGATAAATAAAAACGGATATGATTATATAATCCATAAAAACTTAACAAAGCCATATTATACTTAGTTTTAAGTAAGTAGCAGAATTAAGTGAATAAAATGTATCCTTTTATTTTATTCTAAAAAAAAAGGGGGATGATGTAGTGAGGCACCCCTTGTTTATATTAATCGTACCATATTTAGAGGTTCTGTATACGATCTATAAGTATTATTGTATTCGATGTAAGAGGCATTCTGTATTGTACCATGTCTTAATAAACACGTGTATCCCGTTATTCAAAGGACTTATTATTTTGAACGATCTCCTCCAAGCCCCATCACCACAATGGTCCGTTTCACCTACAAAGACTAGTGCGGCCCAGCGAGATCTGGAAATACATACGTCACCTTAAAACACGAAAGTCTCCTGGGATTGACGATATTCACAACCTTCTTTTAAAAAACCTGCCCCAAAAATGTGTGGTATTCATTACTAAATTGTTTAACGCTTGCCTCCAAATCTGTTATTTCCCTGCTTCCAGGAAAGTGGCCAAGGTAATACCTATTAAAAAACCTGGAAAAGACGACACTAAACCTACAAATTATAGGCCTATTAGTTTGCTCCCAACACTGGCAAAACTTTTCGAGAAGGTAGTTCGTGATCGGCTCTTACGGTATGTTGATTCCCAGATACCTGACGAACAGTTTGGATTTCGAAGCTCCCATTCAACTGTCCAACAGCTCGCACGCGTAAGTGAGCACATAGCTCATAATTTAAACAAAAAAAGATCCACTGGCATGTTTTTATTAGATATAGAAAAAACTTTTGATACTGTCTGGCATGATGGCCTGTTCCACAAACTGATGGTGCTTAACGTTCCGATCGAAATTATTAAAATAATACAATCGTACCTGAAAAACCGTTCTTTCAGAGTATATGTAGGTTGTAGCCATTCAGACACAATGCCTGCTCCAGCAGGAGTCCCGCAGCGCTCCGTGATTGGGCCTCTTCTCTTCTTAGTCTACTTGTATGATATGCCAAAGCACCCTCATACACAATTAGCCTGTTTCGCTGATGACACAGCTTCTTATACGTCGTCGGATTCAGAGGACATTGTTATCAGTCGTTTACAGATGTCGATTGAACTACTGGCTGAATATTTTGCCAGATGGAGGCTTAAACTAAACGCGGCTAAAACGGAAGCCATTATGTTTTCCCGAAGGAGGCAGGTCCCCAAAAGAAAGCTGCGTCTTAACGATTACGCCATTCCTTGGCAAAAAACTGTTAAGTACCTAGGCGTATTATTAGATACCAAACTTAATTGGAATAGTCACGTGGAATATGCTCGCAAAAAGGGAATCAAAGCCATGAATGCATTGAGCCCAATATTAAATAGGACTAACAAACTTAGTCCTCGTACTAAATTACTCATATATACCTCCTTAGTACGGCCATATATCACTTACGCGGCTCCTGTATGGAGCAGTACTTGTGATACTAACTACAAAAAATTACAGGTCATTCAAAATAAAGCTCTAAAAATTTCATTTAATACTCCTTTTCGAACCAACTTAAAATTATTACATATTGAGATAAATTTGCCTACACTAATAGATTTTATTCTAAAAATAACTCGTCAATTTTACCTTTATAAATAACTCACATAACACCAATCAACTTATAGCAAAATCGGAACCACACGAAGTAACAATTTACTTTATATTGATACCTATAACAAGTATCGTTTACCACATCACTACGTTCTCAGTCTTATGCCTGATGAATCATAGTTTGTACCGGCCGCTACTAATGTATTGGGTAGTGATTATATTTTCTTACCTTGTGCTTACGCCGTCTGACGCTAAATGTAATTACTTACCTACCCGACATATTGAGTTAAACTCAATGATATTTAATATTTAAACGTATTTGATGCCAAAAATGTGCCTTTTCTAAAGTGTACATAAATTATATAAATAATTAGTTATCTGTATTATTGCTATGTTATTTTGAAATGTAAAACTAGTGTTATAAGTTTCCATAAGGTTCAACCGGCGAAACATTGTAAATTATATGTAAGTACTATGAACTTGACTGTGTCAGTTACTTAGTGATTTAATACTTATATCAAATAAAGAACTTTGAAAAACAAAACAATCAGTCAGTTAAAATTGATAATCACCTAAGTTATGAACTACCTGTTGTCTATGGTGTCCCTCAGGGGAGCATTCTCGGGCCCTCCCTTTTTCTGGTCTTTATAAACGACCTTTGTAATTTGCAGTTAAACACTTTGTAATTTGCACGCGCACGCGCACGCGCGCACACACGCACACACGCACGCACGCACGCACGCACGCACACACGCACACACGCACACACACACTACCTTTTTGTAACAGTATTTTTAAATTACTTTTCTCATATCTCTTACGTATTTTTTTTTTATTATTATTTACTTTGTATTGCTCTATTTATAACATTATTAATGACCGTATTCCTGGAGATAGAGGCCTGGAGACCTATAACACAGGGTACCCTAGTTTAGGCTCCAGTCTCTACAAATATTATTAATGTTCATGTTATAAAATGATTGTAAACTAGTATAAGGACAATGTTATTTGTAAAAAAAAGGGAGCTGTTTAAAGAAATAAATATACTGACGGTCGCAAGTCAATATATTTATGAAAACATTATGTATGTGCGTAAAAATGTATCTCTCCTTCCGAGAAACTGTGAAAGGCATACCTACAATACAAGGAATAAAAATAAAATTGTTGTTCAAAATTCTAGATTAAGTAAATTAAATTCATCTTTTTTGGGGTTATGTATACGTTTTTACAATAAAATACCAGATAATATTTTGCAGTTTCTTGTCATTTCTTCTCCTCAGCCATAACACCTTGCGAAATGACGTAAATTCAAAAATGTTACATTGACCTTCAACAAGTTTGTCCATGATAATTACGTTGAATAAATGATTCTGATTCTGATTCCCAATCAGACCGGTTACCGTACATATTAAACTTGCGTAAATATTTAA
Source organism: Pectinophora gossypiella (assembly GCF_024362695.1). NCBI lineage: Eukaryota > Metazoa > Arthropoda > Insecta > Lepidoptera > Gelechiidae > Pectinophora > Pectinophora gossypiella. The sequence continues at coordinate 381,525 of NW_026063260.1, read as the reverse complement.
ATTTCTCCTTAATAATTTTTTTCAATGTTGCGGAATACCAAATAGGGTTTGAGTTGTTACTTTGAAGTTTAGATGGTATGTATTTGTCCCTAAGAGATCCTATAATGCGATAGAAGAACTCAACTGAATCTTCCAAGTCACGCACGGAGTACTCTGCGTCCCAATCTATAGTATCTAGTTCCCTAACAATCGAATCGTAGTCTCCACGATTGTACAGAAACCTAATACGAGGTGATAAAGACAGATGTTTGAAGTTCAAGTTGGGAATAGAAATAGTTAGAGCCCCATGATGGTCATCAATGGGTACTATTAACAGATATGGATACCCAAAGGTCCTCGGCAGTGGAGTGAAAACCTAGATTAGGGGTAACCATTAGATCGCGCCGTACCGCGATCAAAACACCTCCTCCTTTCTTTTGTTGCGTAGCAGCGTAGTTACGGTCACGGCGGAAAACAACATACCTATGATCAAATAGCTCAGCATCAAAAATGCTGTCCAACAGCCAGGTCTCCGTAATCACTATAATGTCATAATTATGGGCACTAACATTGCGGTGAAATAATGTAGTTTTTGTACGAAGGCCCCGAGCATTTTGGTAGTAAATATTGAGATTATTTAATGAATTAGCCATTTACAATATCAATGAGTGAATAATAACTTGAATATAAATAGTGTGATTTTATTAGGCATATTCAAATTCAAATTCAAATTCAAATTCAAAAATATCTTTATTCAGTAGGTAACATAGTTACACTTTGAATCGTCAATTTTTACATAACGAACGTCTCATCCGCCTAAAACTACTGCAGCTTCTCACAACCTGTATAGCCGGGGAAAAGAAGCTGCAAGAAAAACCTCGGCACAGGGCCCTAGACGTTCTTTTTAAAAAAAAATAAAATAAACATAAAATATTGATATACAATTGAGTAATTTAGCTGCCTAATATCAGTTCTCAGACAGTTAATCCCATGCATTCATATCTTCTAAATAATCACTAACTTTATAATAACCTTTTTTGTAAAGTTTTTGTTTAACTACTTTCTTAAAGCAGTTGAAAGGCAAATTCTGAATGTCAATGGGAATCTTATTGTAAAAACGTATACATTGCCCCTTAAAAGATTTAGTAATCTTATGTAATCGACTGACTTGTAAAGCAAGTTTATTTTTATTCCGGGTATTAACAATGTGCCGATCGCTATTTTTTGCAAATAATCCTATATGTTTTTTTACATATATTAAGTTTTCAAAGATATATTGTGATGCCATAGTTAAAATATTAATTTCTTTAAATTTATTTCTAAGTGACATCTTGGGTCCCAATTTGTAAATCGCCCGAATGGCCCGCTTTTGCAGAACAAAAATGCTGTTCACATCTGCAGCATGACCCCACAGCAAGATGCCGTACGACATTAGACTGTGGAAGTAGGCAAAATAAACTAATCGCGCGGTTTCTACATCGGTTATTAAACGAATTTTTTTGACCGCGAATGCTGCTGAGCTGAGCCTTTTGGACAACTTATCAATATGAGGACTCCATTGCAACTTAGCGTCCAAAGTAATTCCCAAAAATACAGCAGTATCCGTGAGGTCCAATTCCTTGTTTTTTACAATAATAGAATCGAGCGGCCTACTAACATTCGATAACGTAAAATAAACATATTTTGTTTTATTTTCATTAAGTAGCAAGTTGTTTACAGTAAACCAATCCACTACCTCTGAAATGGCGTTGTTTACATCGTCAAAGGAATCTTGTCGTCTCTTTACTTTAAAAAGTAAGGAGGTATCATCTGCAAACAGCACCACTTCATGTTTTACAAGACTAGGTAGGTCGTTTATGTAAACTAGGAATAGAAATGGACCTAGAATTGAGCCCTGCGGGACGCCTATAGTGACGTTAGATCCACACGATCTGGAGCCATGCACATCAACCCTCTGAACGCGGCCACTAAGGTACGACTCCAAAAGAGCGATGGCATTATCTGTTATTCCATAGTGACGAAGTTTCGCGATCAATATATCATGACAAACGCAATCGAAGGCTTTGGAAAGGTCACAAAAGACACCAATAGCATCTTTGGACTCCTCCCAAGCCTGAAAAACATGATTTATTAACTCAACACCAGCATCGGTTGTTGAGCGACCCTTTGTGAAACCAAATTGTTTATTAGACATTAAATTGTTTAAATTGAAATGTTGAAGTAATTGCAGTAATAAAATTTTTTCAAATATTTTACTAAGCGTGGGTAGTATAGATATTGGTCTAAAATTAGTAGGGTCAGAAGTACTACCAGCTTTAAACAATGGAATGACTTTACTGTGCTTCATTAAATCTGGAAACACACCATTGTCTACACATTTATTAAATATACATGATAGATAGGGAGCTATGCAATCAATCACGGAGTTAATGACTTTAACAGAGAGACCATGAAGATCTGCAGTCTTTTTCATTTCTAAAGATTTAAAAGCTCTTAAGACGTCCCTAGGACTCACGTGTGTAAATGTTAGTTTATCTACTTTGGACGTATCTATGTGCTCCTTTACAAGTGATTGAGCGAGTGCAGGAGATGACTTCAAGTCCTTGGTAGTCGAAAATGGAATGTCAGTAAAGAATTTTTCAAAAGCTTCAGCAACTTGCTTATCATTTGTGAGTAGTTTACCGTCAATTTGTAATTGATACTCGAGATCGCGTGCTTTGACTTTCCCATTTTCGCTATTTATAACTTTCCAAGTCATTTTAATAATATCTGAGCTACCTTTAATTTTACTGCTAACAAACATTGCCTTCGCGGTAACGCAAACACGTTTGAAAACTTTTGAATACCGTTTTACATAGTCGTGAAAAGCTACGCTATGATTGTATGTTCTTTCTTCATAAAGTTCATACAACCTGTTTCTACTCTTATAAATTCCTACCGTCGCCCAGTCACTAAAAATTGGTGTGTCTGCTTTCTTAATTGTTTTTGCCTTAAATACTTTACTAACTTCCGATTTTGTTAGATTAAATAGGGAGTTATATAACAAATTTGGGTCATCACAGTAAGGAAGTTCTGGTAATTTGTTTGACATATTATCTTTGAATTGTTCTAAACGACTACTTGATATGGGATTGCATGTAACATCCTTTTTCAGAGAGCGGTCAATAAATAAGTTGAAAGATATTTGTTGACCACAGTGATCTGACTTTAATTTATTAATTATTAATTTATCACAAGGTTCTAAGTTACTAAAAATATTATCGATACATTTCGCGGACTGTGACGTGATTCGGGTTGGTTCTGAAAAAAGATTTACAAGATTATAACACAGAAATAAAGATTTGAATGTAGTACTTAATGAGCAATTTTCCAGAATATCAATATTGAAATCACCGCAGACGATAACATGTTTGCTTTTATTACATAATTTGCATAAAGCTTCATCAATAACTTTCTCAAATAGATCATAAGATGAAGCGGGGGGTCTGTATACGCTCAATACAATAAGCCGGCTGAGTTCAATACAGGCTAGCTCAACAGTTCGCTCAACTGAGAGACTTACAATATCCGTTCGTTCCTTATATTTTAAACAATTACGTACTAATATTAATGAACCGCCACGGATAGCCGTCTCCCTGCTGTACGAGCTGGCAACCTGGTGATTATTGAAGCAAACGAACTCATGTTTTTTTAGCCAATGTTCAGTTACGCACATAATATCAACACAATTACTGTTTAAAAAAAGTTCAATTTCAAGTTCCTTGCCCAATATTCCTTGTATGTTTTGGTGTACCAGGTTGATTACATTTGTATTTTTCTTATTGCATTTTATATTTAATATGTCCTCATTTAACTTACTACAGCCAAAGTTTTTCTCTGTTGTCATTAAATTTAATTTAAATTACAAATGTCAGAAATAAAAATAGGCTGCTCAATAGGAGCAGACGCGTTAAAAGCCAACGAATTGGCTGATTCTATTGTAAAAAAAAAGGATAGCGACTTCGCTATTTGTCTTTTGTAAAAGTTAGATAGATAGTAATATCTATCTTTGGTCAAATAAAAATTCCTAACATAGGAATTCGTATCAATAAACTGAAACTTATTATAATAATCGCATACTAAAGTATGCAACGTCAGGTTTAGATCATGTCTAAACTTATTTTCGGTTTTTAGCTGACTTTGGCTGAAAGGCAATGCAAACAAAATCACTTGTGCTACATTCGGTAGGCTGTTAAGTAAGGAAATATAATGAGTAAGTAGTTCTTTGTTCGCGTTACCTCTCCTACCGGCCAAGATTATGATTGTACTATTTTGTGAGAATTGATATGAAATTATTCTTTTTAAAATGTCTAAATAGGAGGCACCCGGCATACAATTATTAATTACTGCCCGCCTCAAGAAATGGCTAAGTTGTAAACCCATTGATTTGCCAATTTCGTCACTAAACATAATAATATTTTGCGCTTTGTTTACCGGCGCGGGCGCCGCCTGCCCGGTCGCCGACGAGAAGGACGTATTATTGTCATTATCAATAGGTGTGAGGAGCAAGTCCTGCGGCGCCGGTACCAGCTGATGGGCCGGCGCAGGCGCGGACAGAGGGGAGGATTCGGAAACACGAGCAAGCCGCTCAGTCTGCGAGGATGAATGCTTGCATCTATACTGACGATTAATTAGTGAATCGAAGCGTTCCGCGTTGTGAAAACTCAAACTCACTATCTTATCAGCGGCCAGCTCGTGCTTTCGAATAGTTTTCTGAGCTACTTCGTAGTCCAGTGTCATATATTCTAAGGATTTTGTCAGTTTTTTTATCTGTGCCTGGAGCTGATCAATTTCACACTCATATTTTTTTGTTTGGTTTTCTAACGTTACGGTACAAGTATTAATTTCGTTCAATAGATGTTGCCCCGTATTAAACAAGTGATGGTGTGAAGTTGATGCTTGTGGTGAGTCACAAGTGAGGTTACTCTTTGAACACAACACCTCGTGAGATGGGGTGGCGGCAGGGACCAAGTCAGGTGAGTCTATGATCAGCTCGTCAAACAGCGATTGTGTCTGAGACGTTTTAAAAGTACTATCCGCGAGTTCAAAGTCCGATATTTGTTTATGCGCGTCGCGCAGCTCGCGTTCCAGAACAACGGTGCGCTTGAGGGCGGTCTCAAATTCATCGCAGCTCCGGTCAAACACATGCACCGTTCTTTGTAGCTGGTCATTTTGGTCTTCCACATCATTTAAACGCTGATGTAAACCCGCCATCTCACTCTTTAATTGTTTATTTTGTTCTAGTATGACTAATACCTCCTTCTCGCTATCCTCTCTCTCTGATAGTAGCTGCTCACATAACGCTTTAGAATTCTTAAGTTCTAGTAAAGTCAGCTTTAATTGATCTTCTAGCTTACGAGCTGCCACACTGCGAGTAGTCATAGAAGACATAGTACTCATAGTGTTTTAGAGGCAACAAAAAGAAAAGAAAACGTGTCAGTGAGAAGCCACCAAAGAAAGAGTGGTAGTTACTTACAATTTTGATAATCGTTATTCTTTAATAAGTATTTAAAATGCACTATAGATTCCGAAAAGATTACGCACTTTTGAGTTTGTAACGGTTTAACTGACACAAAGACACTTATCACAATTTAAACGCCTTATAGCACTTATAACCACACAAATTTATACAATATTGTTAAAATATGATAAGAATATTATGACGAAATTGGTTTTTTATGAATTTATATACGATAAATTAATTTAAATAATTAAAAACTACGAGAGCTAATCTGTTTACAACTTAACCGTAGGGTTGCCAGAGCAAAATAGTAGTGTTCATAAGATACCAACTTTGTTCATAAGAATCCCTACAAAACATCCATCTCTTGAGTCGAAATGTTGAGTAACAAAACCGGTATTTATTAGAAGCAGACTAACATAATTGTAATGCATGACATATGTGTGAGTAGCGACGACGTATTTTTTTAATTTCCAACATACAATACACTTGTGTATGACCTTTTTGATTTCACGAGTACCGTTAAGCAGCCAGTATTTTTGATTCATTGATGAAAGAACAAGTCGTTGTCCCGCGTGAAGGTTTTTCTCATGCTCGCTTCTAATAATTAACTCTGTTACTCGGGAACCTTTAGACAGGACAATGGGGTGTATTTGAGAATAAGGAATATTGGCGTTATGCAATCGGCCACCTACCCTTATTAAACCACTGTCATCAATGAATGGATAAAAGGCCTTAATATTACCCTTTAGAGTATTATTACATTTTAAAGAATATAATTCTTCTTTCATAAACTTTTGTTGTTCATATCTTAATATTAAATTTAATGAGCTATTTAATTCAGAACTAGATATGAAATTATGTTTTATTTTATCAGTTTTTGGGCGTGTGTTACTACAGAAACGTAAAATGTAAGCAAGAACCCTTTGCATTCTATTTATATCTGAATATATTTATCAAGAAAATCAAGGTTTATGTCTGCCTTATCAGAGAGAGTACAAACCATTGCACTAGAGAACTCAGAGCTCCTTCTCACCTCGGGTAGACCGTCGACCGTGTACTGCTCTTGTTGGGGAGCAACATACTTACTGTCATGGAGGAATAAAGGTGCTGTCCACCACAACTGGTTGCTCTCGAGCTCATGGGGTAGGACGCCTCGGCTCAGGCAGTCGGCAGGATTCTCGTGCGTGTTTACATATGCCCATGTATACTTACTGGTGAGCTGGGAGCTGGATTCTTTACCCTGTTTGCTACATAAGTATTTAATTTAGCAGCATTAGTCTGTATCCAAGCCAGAACAATCTGTGAGTCGGAGTATAATACAACTTTGTTAATGGTCTTTTTTAATGAGAGTGTATCATGCACTCTGGTGATAAGCTTCGCAAGCAGCAGTGCGGCATTGAGCTCCAGTCGCGGCACGGTGAGACTCTGTTTGATGGGGTTGACGCGAGACTTCGAACAGTGTAAAGAAACATTCACATTACCTGTTGAGTCAACCACACGCAGGTACACACAGCAGCCGTAAGCAGAGGAACTCGAAGCATCGGCGAAACCTATCAGTTGCAGACATGTTGCATTTTGTAAGCAGACATAACGATTGAAACTCATGGGAGCCATAATTGAAAGACTTTCATAAAACTCACGCCATAGCTTTCTTAAATCATCGTTAAGTATGGAGTCCCATTCAAGACGTGCTTCCCAAAGCTTTTGCATAATGACCTTAGCACTTACAACGAGCGGGCCCGCCAAGCCTAGCGGATCAAAGAACTTACTTATAAAACTGAGTACTTCCCGCTTAGTGTCAGATATGTTAGTGCCTGTATTAGGCGCAGAAAGGGTTAGTGTATCTGACTTAATGTCATAATTAACACCTAACGTTTTTATACATAAATTAGTTTTTTCTAAGTCAATAGAGTCGAAATACTGTTTGTCTGTCGGTATGTCGTGCAAAGCCTCAACTCTATTAGGAGACCACTTATGTAACTGGAAGCCTCCCAGGTCCAGAAGCTTGCAAAGTTGCTCTTTCGACTCTATCAATGCGTCTAAGGAATCATTGGTAGCTAAAATGTCATCTACATAAGTTTGATTCTTTAGAATGGATGATGCTAATGGAAAATCCTCTGCATATCGATCAGCTAATTCTCAGATCAGGCGAAATACGACGAGCTTTTTAGCCCATACGTAACGGTATTTAGCTGAATACATTCAACATTGTTGTCTGGCGAGTCACGCCAGAGAATGTTTTGCAATGGGCGATACTTTTCATTAAGACTAACTGCCCTAAACATGTGTTTGATATCAGTGACAAATACATATTGTTCGAATCGAAATAGAATTAAAATGTCGAACAATTCTTTCTGTACTACAGGACCATTTAAAAGCAAATTATTAAGTGACACTTTTTTATTTGTTTTCATTGAAGCGTCAAATACAGCCCTGCATTTAGTACTTTTCTTATCCATTCTTACTACAGGATGGTGGGGCAAAAAAATAAACTGGATCTGAATTTAAATCATATTGTGCAATGTCAATTTTAGATCCATGTCCCAACTCTAAATATTCATGAATGAAATCTTTATATAATTTCAATAAAACTGGATCTTTATGCAGCCTATTTTCCAAATTATGAAATCTCTTTAATGCAAGGTACAAGGAATCTCCCAGAGTATCATTGACAGAGTCGAGAGGCAACTTTAATGGTAAGGCAACTTCAAATTGGTTATTAGTTAATTGTACATTCTCTTGAAACATTTGCTCACATGCTTCGTGCTCTGACACTTTTTCTGTGAATACTTGAGGCACATCTTCAGTCTTCCAGAATAGTGACATAGTGTCGTTAAGATCAGAATCACACGTAGTACAAAACAATGATAACACCTTCTTGTTTGACTTTGAGGGGTGAGCAGGAAGGCTGGGGGGTTACCCGCTATGACATGGCCGAACTGGGTGCTGAGTAGTGTTGGTGTAGGTGCAGACTGTGACGCATTAGGTGCAGGCGACTGGATGGAGACAGGCTCATGTTGCAGTAACACCTGGAAAAATATGTCAGCTCCTATTAATATATGTATGTTACTCGGCTCATGAAAGTCTTTGTCAGCAAGGAAAACATCGGGGGGCAATATAAAATTACTCATGTCAACCTTCTGCTGGGGCAACTTGGTTGTGATCCTGTCTAGAATGTAACAACATACATACATAAACTCACGCCCGTAATCCCTAATGGGGTGGGCAGAGCCACAAGTAATCAAAGACAACTTGCAGCCACTGTTGATACGAAGTCTAAAGATGGATATGATGAACCTTATGGTGACAGAATGAACAACACACTAGAATGTAACAAGACACTTGTATATTAAAGTTCGCGGACGCAAGAACTGCTTGCTTTCACGCGACGATGCGCGCGCGCGCCACGTCGCTGGTGCGCAGGGTGCGGGCCAGCTCCAATAGCGTCCTGATGATGATTGCATCCAGACTGGACTGCCCTTTTCTTCGGCATTGCCATACGCAATAATTAATGCCATACGCAATAATAATAACACCTGACTTCTGTGTTTTTGTTTGTAACTGCAGTAATTGTACAAGCTCAGCAGTTACAAATGATACTTGGGCACCGCTGTCAAGAAGTGCTTTGACATGCACTTCTGTACCATCTTGTGCATAGAGCTTTACTCTAGCTGTAGGTAGGAGTACCTGTGTAGAAGAATTTGACAGCAGAGTGACTGGAGTAGGTGCTTTGTCCTCATGCAGTAGTGTGTTGTGCTTCTGCTTGCAAATGGAGCACTTGAAGAAGTACCGGCATGGTCTCTTTAGATGACAGGTAAGACAGATCTTGCATATACTGGGTGTTAGTGACATCGTAACGAATACTGAGAGGGATGATTCAGACCATGATTCTGAGTTAATATCTAGTGGAATTTTCCGTCGCAAAATTCATGAAATTTTGAGTTTTGTTTTTAATTATTTTCAATTCCATATTGTGCTTTTAGCTGCATAGAACCCAAATTTCAATAAAAAAAACAATAATGACAAATTATCGAAAATTTTCGATGTAATGGAGACAACAGCTGCTCGAACGGGTCAACGGCCACACGCACCGCGCGCCGCGCGCCCCGCTCCGCACGCCCCGCTCCGCGCGCCCCGCGCCGCACGCCGGCGGCGGCGCGGCGGCGGCGCGGCCTACAAAGTAGGCACTACGAACCGATCCTATTTCTTTCTCTGTCTATCGTAAATTATAAATTTATTTTATTCTTATTCTTAAATGGACGGATAATCAACAGGCATAAAATTTATGGAATACACGTCAATTTTAAGCAGAAATCTAAAACAACCGACAGAATTAAGTTACCAGCGAGATACCTTTTTGATTCGACCGGGTTATTCATTCATTTACTCATAGGAATCAGGGCCATTATCTACCTAAAACAGTTGAAACAGTAAATAATTGTATTCTTTGTTGTCATTAGAATAACTAACAACCAACTAACACAACCACCACAGATTAGGTAATTAGTTACCTACTATGTCAACCATCCACCAACTTAGTATGTAAGTACCTACGCAAAACCTCGCTACACAAAAATCGAGCGAGATCGCGTCTAGAATTGGGCGGACACTCCGCCAGAGTGTTGCCTATCGATATTCTTTCGATACCTAGTTAAAAAAAAAACAATAGTAGGTACCTATCGATAGATCTTTTAGATCAATACCCATTATTGTTACAAAGCAAGACCTATCGGTACTATCGCTAGTATCGATCTAAATGTACTATCACTACTTTCGATAGTTTAGACAATTTTCAAGTTCAACAATTGATAATCTACCTATCGATAGTTCGGCAACTCCGCCGCGTAGGCAATGTCGGCATGTTCAAAGAAAAAAATTGTCCGAGAGGAGTGATCTTATTTTTCTTGTTACATGTTGGTACCGTACCGAGGTACTAAATACTAAGTTATTCGTGGTTTTAAATCTCATTGTTAAATCATCAGTAAAGAACTAATTAAACCTATCCTGTTCTGTGTACAATATTCATGTAACGGCTACGTGCTTACATAAGTACCTAGTAGACGGGAGCAACGACTTAACGTACCTTCCGAAGCACGGATCATTTTACTTTCGGACAATCAGGTGATCAGCCTGTAACGTCCCAACCAAAGGCCTTATAAACAGATTTTTGTGATTTGTCCCCACCGGAATACGAACCCGGACCCTCCGCATCCCATCGCTCAACCACTGGACCACATAGGCCAAGAAGGTTCTAAGACATAATTAAAGGATCCTGGGACGCAAGACCTCCGAGTTAGGGCTTGTTTGATCTGTCTTGATGGATACTCGGACGTGAATAGCCTCACGGATCAAGGGCAACGCGCGCCAATAAAGTAGGCATTACGAACAGATACTAGGTATTTCTTTGAGTTGATAGGTATCAAGTGAAGTTTCCTGTCGCCAAATTCATAAAAAAAATAGATTTTTTTCAGTCCCATATTGTGTTTTAAGCTGCATAGAACGCACATTTAAAATAAACAAATAAAAATTACTAATTATTAAATTTTATCAATGTCATCAATAATAATAATAACGTATCTACAACTTCAGCTATGCGCAGGTGAATAGCCGGCGCACGGGTCAAGGGCAACGCTCGCCAATAAAGTAGGCATACGAACAGATACTATTTCTTTCTCTGTCACTTGCATTGCACCATAAACATACTTCTCTCTCTCTAGTCGTCGGCTCGACTCGGCCGCGGCCGGTGCGTCGTCGGCGCCCTTAGTCGGCGCCTTTGATGCTTTGCGCTAACGCCGCCGCCGCGCGCTTCCGCTCAGTCGAATACTAAGCTTGACCCGAATCGCGTGATGTTTTTCGAGGATATTTTTTTCGTGTTTGTGAGTGTTTGTTTCATTCTGTAAATGAGTAGTGTCGACTATGATGATAGATCATAGACCATTTACTGCGCAAAAGTATGGAAGATTGTTGATGTTTATTAAAGAGCAAGGTGTTGTGTTTGTGAGTGCGTGTGATACCTACCTACCGCGGAGGAAACGCGATGTTGCATACCTACGTGACGTGACATGTTCTAGGGTACCTACCTAGGTACTTCATCCGAAGGAATAACAATTAAGGTAAGGCAAGAGTAGGGTTTTTATTGTTAATAAGTTAGGAACGTTTTAATAACTGGTAGGTAGGTACCGTGCGTGAAAAATCGTGGCAGTAGGTGTTCTACTTCAACAAACAACATTTTTAAACGTTGAACCACTACTAAGCATCTAAATACAAGAGAATGAAAACTCCTACCTAGATATCAACATCGTATCTCGCACGCGTAAGGGCCTGTCCACATCACCACGGCACGACGTCGTCGCCGTGGAACGGTGCGGTGCCGTGGCGCGGCAGGTTGCCGTAACGTGGGAATTTACGTTGCCGTACCGTAAAAATGTACCTCACGACACCGCAAAGTTACACACACAACAGAAGCAGAATACGTTTTGTGCGGTCCATATCTACAACGAGACTGTTATTTATTTGGTGAAGAATGTACCGAAAGTTTACAAGGCACGGCAACGTGTAACTTTGCGGTGTCGTGAGGTACATTTTTACGGTACGGCAACGTAAATTCCCACGTTACGGCAACGTGCCGCGCCACGGCACCGCACCGTTCCACGGCGACGACGTCGTGCCGTGGTGATGTGGACAGGCCCTAACGTAGCCGCGCGTAAGTTTAGCGTCTGTGTGGCGCGTTGTTCGACTTACATTGCGGCACAGTAAAAATTGAAAATCTTAATTAAACATTTGCGACAAGAAAAACACCCACCATCGTTTTTAGTACAATAAAATAGGCGTTCCATTTTTTTTTTCGTTAGGGCCTGTCCACATCACCACGGCACGACGTCGTCGCCGTGGAACGGTGCGGTGCCGTGGCGCGGCACGTTGCCGTAACGTGGGAATTTACGTTGCCGTACCGTAAAAATGTACCTCACGACACCGCAAAGTTACACACACAACAGAAGCAGAATACGTTTTGTGCGGTCCATATCTACAACGAGACTGTTATTTATTTGGTGAAGAATGTACCGAAAGTTTAGAAGGCACAGCAACGTGTAACTTTGCGGTGTCGTGAGGTACATTTTTACGGTACGGCAACGTAAATTCCCACGTTACGGCAACGTGCCGCGCCACGGCACCGCACCGTTCCACGGCGACGACGTCGTGCCGTGGTGATGTGGACAGGCCCTTACGATGTCACTAACACCCTGTATTATGTTTTGTTGTGAATGTGTGTCTGTCTGTAACATTCAGAAGTTTAAATTGGGCACAAGTAAATAATTTATGTGCAGACTTACAGAGTAAGCATGATGGTTGCGGCTTGGTCATCACGGGGTCTGCAGCAGGAGGCTGGTCCTTCACAGCTGGAGGCTGATCCTTCAAAGCTGGAGGCTGGCTCTTCACTGCTGCAGCTACCATCCTCGCCGGCGCTGTCTGCTTCTCATGGAGTGAAGAAGGCCGCTCTGAGTTCTCAAGTGCTAATGCACGTTTCTCTAGAAAGGTTATGAGACATTGAACGGTTGGTGTATCGACACTCCGCACCAATTGAAACTCCCTATTACATAAGAAATCTAGTTTCCGCAGTAACACACACAAAATGATTGGGTCCCACTCTTGTACATTACAATTTAATTTTTTTAAAGCAGCTAACTGTTGTTTTACAATTGAAATAAACTGTCTAATATGATGAGCAGTTGACGTTGAAACTTGTGGGATATCCAATAACATAGATATATGCTCATTTCTGATTTTTTATTCATTGTTGTACCTGTCATTCAATATTTGTAAACTTTCAGCATAACTTTCACTGACCATAGGTAATCGTTTCATGCGGAAAGCCACGGGAGCTCCGTGGTTCCTTCGCAATGAAAATCTGCACATTGACCTAGGTCTGCCAACCTTTGCCCAATGGCTCAAATTAGCTTCCAAACGTTTTTTCGATTCTGCTCCGCACCACCTGAATCCCCTGGTAGTTGCGGCTTCCGATTACATCCCGCTTAGGGACGGTACTGAAAAGTATCGGCGTCCGAAGGACGTAATATACGATCCCGACGACCCGATTACCCTAGCCATAGAGGCAGCCAATCAGCTCGCGACACCAAACACTTCAGGACCCCGATACCGACCCCGCCGGCGTGGTCGACGATTTCCCTCATTCAGCGCTTATCGCTATCGACCCACTAGGGTCGATTAATTCTTTCAAATATTTTTCCTCTCAGACGACGCCCTGAGCCGAGGTTCGCGCCCAACTGGGCACCCTCAGGCCTGTTGTCTTAAACGTTGTACCGGGTGAGAGCCTTCAGCGCTCCCCATTTGTCCGGCCAAGTAGTTAATGCCATCTGCGGCAAATCTACAATAAGTCACGTCAAAAAAAAAAAAAAAAAAACTGACCATAGGCAACATTTTTACCCACGACGGAACGGAGCAGGTATATGCGTTTAGGGTGAGAGATGTTTGTGTGTGCGTTTGTGCAAAGTAATGTTATGACTTATCTTCTAAACTAATGATCCGATTTTGATGCGGTTTTCAATAACGGGTTTGTGTTTGATGAGTTCATGTTATTAGATAGGTGTCATGTGTGTAACTCACTAGGGGGCACCACAATATTAGTGTTTAGAGTCAATATTATTCGAAACGCCTCTTCAATTTATAATAGCAATTTATTTGCAATAGTTTTTATTAGTTAATTGTTTTTGACACGCGTTTTTTTTTCGGTTCCATTGATTACACGTAATTACGACGAACACGGTGCTGTTTCATTGCTACCTAAATCCCTTAAAAATCAGTAAAAAGCCATATCAGGCATATTCATGGTCCATCGAGCCGGATTTCAGAGAAGATTATAAACAATAAATTGTAGATAAATTAATACGAAGTGATTGGCGAATAAGTATTAAAGAAAAATCAAGATCGACTATAAGTGGCACGTGGATTGTGTGGTCAAGTGAATCAAATTCATCCAATTAATCCTCATTTAATTCATAAAGTTGAACCCATCACTCAATAATCAGGTAGTATTAAGTAAAGCAAAGTGTTGTTAATTACGGTTAGTATAATTTTAATTACATTTATTACCCACGACGGGACGGAGCAGGTATATGCGTTTAGGGTGAGAGATGTTTGTGTGTGCGTTTGTGCAAAGTAATGTTACCACCTATCTTTTAAACTAATGATCCGATTTTGAGGCGGTTTTCAATAACGGGTTTGTGTTTGTTGAGTTCATGTTCTTAGACAGGTGTCATGGCTGTAACTCACTAGGGGGCGCCACAATATTAGTGCAAAACAATGTTGCAATATAATCTAAACGAAATGTCCGATTACAATTCTGTTTTCAGCAATGTGTACGTGGTAGCTTAATGCATGTTCCCAAATAATAAAAATTACGTCTTTAACTCACTAGAGGGCGCTACAATATTAGTGAAAAATAGTATTGCAATAATATTAAAACGAATTGTCCAATTTCAATGCGGTTTTCAGCAATGGGTTCGTAGTTGAATGGTACATAGTCTAAGATAAGTATTATGATATTAACTCACTAGGGGGCGCTGCTATATTAGTGTGAATCGTTTATATTGCAATATTATTAAAATTAAAACTTATTGTCTGATTTCAATGCGGATTTCAGAAATGAGTTCGTGGGTGATTGGTGCATGTTCTCAGATGAGTGTTATACAGGTAACTTTAAACAGAAAGCAACTGTATAATATTTAATAAGTAACTTAATATTATGTGCTAGGATGAATCACACTTATTGTTTTGCGAGATCTAGACACGCGGTAGCGTGTCAAGCCAAGTTAAAGAAACAGAACTGGCGTGCCGCACCGTGTGTAATATTACACGAACCATTTGGAGCCCCTTTTGACCCCCTCATAAATCAAAAACTATTTCACATAAACGTATCAAATTTGGCTCATACATTGAGACTTGCGAGATACATATGTGTTCTAAATTTCATAAGCTTATCTCAAACGGTTATTTAGATATTAATGTCCAAAAATCCTCAATTTTATCATTGACTGACTGACTGACTGACCTATAGATCAAAATTCTAACCCAGTTCCAGATGACCTAGAGAGTTAAAATTTGGTATGCTGATAGGTAATTAGATGAATACAAAGGAAAAAATAAGAAACTGGCAATTTTTAAATAATTAGATTCTATTATGAACGTTTAACATAAATACCTAATTAGTGCCTGTACCTAACTATAGATGTAAATTCTTACATCTCAGAATCAGTAAGTAATCAAAACTCATGACTGCGGGTCTTTATGTGGTAGGTATGTTGATTAACTAAACATATAACATAACATATAATCACGCCTATATGCCCTATCGGGGTAGGCAGAGCACTAAGTACTTTTAGTTTTGAAATTGTCTTTTTAAAAGGACCTACGGCGTTACGAGGATATGTTCTAAGTTCTAAACCTACAAGTATTTGTCGGTTATTATTTTATATTTCCGAAAATTTGGATTGTTGGTAGAAACTAGCGATCGAACATAATAATTCGTTGGTAGGTTTATAAAAACTAGCCAAGACAGACCTTAGGCTACAATTTAGAACTTGCGAAGGCTATAAATTCATAATTTTATGAAAACTAGCCAAGACAGACCTTAGGCTACAATACATTATCTTATGTTATAAGAAGTTATGATATGTTATACTGTTACTTATAAATAAATTTCAGGACTGACCATTGAACTTGGCACCCATTTAGATCTCACTTCTTTTGTCGTTGAAGTCGACAACCAAGGCATTTAACATAATATTGAACTTGGCTGTCGTTTCACATTTATGTTTTTGATTGGATCTTACCTACACAATATATAGATTATAATTCGTATTAAAAAGTCTGAAATAAAATTAAGCAAAATTAAAAATTTTGAAAAAAACCCACGACGGTAAAGTTTCATCGAAAAAGAGTAAAATAACTCAAAACCCCCGACTTAACCCAATTATTATGTAACGAAATATTATATTAGACTTAAAAATACTTTCTAAAAAAGAGTTGATATCTCGAGACATCGGTAATAGATATACTTAAGTACCTAAACAATGAATATGGATGTTTACAGTTTTTTCCTAACGTGTCTGTTTCTCGAAGATATCCTTAAATGTAGCGATAATAATTTTACCATAATACATAACCGAGGAATATCCGTCGGGGGCTGCCATTAACCCAGCTAAAGTTTTTCTAGTGACGTGAATACAATTATTGAAGAATTGTAGATGTTTAACGACGATTTAAAATACACTTATGAGTATGATTAAATTTTTGTTGAAATTTTATATAGAAAAGGCAGCCCCCGACGGATATTCCTCGGTTATGTATTATGGTAAAATTATTATCGCTACATTTAAGGATATCTTCGAGAAACAGACACGTTAGGAAAAAACTGTAAACATCCATATTCATTGTTTAGGTACTTAAGTATATCTATTACCGATGTCTCGAGATATCAACTCTTTTTTAGAAAGTATTTTTAAGTCTAATATAATATTTCGTTACATAATAATTGGGTTAAGTCGGGGGTTTTGAGTTATTTTACTCTTTTTCGATGAAACTTTACCGTCGTGGGTTTTTTTCAAAATTTTTAATTTTGCTTAATTTTTAATCAAATCTAATGGTTCACGCCGCAGAAAAGTTCTCAGATAATAAAGTTTCTGTATTTCTTGTAAATGAATGTTGTCATGCACCATAGAATTGAAAAGGCACATGAAGGTTCTATAATCTGAGTACTTTCCCGTAAAAGGTGGCACTGTAATTTCAGGTAACTTAGTTGGCACATAATGACGAGAACTATTTTGACTTTGACTTTCGTTAGACAAAGAAAGTGAGGTTAATTGTTTAATAATCGTTAACGTGTGCAAGTATTTACTTTCGACAACGTCTGAATCCTCTTTATCTCTGGGATCAAAACCCATAATCTGAAAATTACATTCTTCATAACGGCTGAACAAATTACGAAGTCGTTCTTCTTTAACAAGAAGGGCCTCCCGTGTCAATTGAGGTTCAGAAGTTGTGTCTTTTAATTGATTGTATAATTTAGTAATTGAACTTTTGAGTGAGCCTCTTTGCCTGTTTAAGGTGGATATATGGTCAATTTGTTTACCTGATGACAAATCCGTTTCCATTTTGCGAGATGTAACGCAGCTTTTTCTAGCACAACACAATAATATGTAAAAACTAGTTACGTAGATCTTAAAAATATTACTAGATCTAATTATAATTAGTCTCTGAAAAAATATTTTATTACGACGTGGCACGAAACAAGGTGAGCAATCGACGCGAAGAAGAAACAAGATGGCGATTGGGCGTCGGCCGGAAGTCGTCGGCGGCAGGCGCGAGCGCGGGTGTTCAACGATGCACGCAGAATTTCGCGACCTCTTGAATTCTTGATTTACGTCCCTGACCATATATGTTTATGGTCGAGATTACCTTCTTGCTTGATTGATGTCGTGTCACGTAGAAATGTTCTATGCGTAAAATGTAAAAATGATGACGCAATAGAATTTAAAATGGATGACTCCCGTTGGAAAAAAAATGTTTTCTTGCAGCTCACTGACTGAATGTAAATTTATGGCACTTCACACCGCTTCTTCACGTGGCGAATCACGTCGGTTGTCCTTGGCGTATGGTTTTACTGCTCAAGGAGTTACTCGTACGAGATTTTTTAACTGCACACGTAACACACACTGCGGTTGGCTTCGTTTCTTCGTCCTTTTCCTCAGTCTTTTCGAAGGACCAATGTTAGGTTTGGGGTGTAAGGTTCCTAATGGCTGTGAGGGCTGGTTATCTGAGGCGAAGGCTGAGATTGAAACGTCCAGAAGTATGCAAAATTCACTGAATTTAATTAAATTCGTACAAAAAAATGTTCACATTACAGTAGTTGAATGGAGAGCAAGAACGGAAGGGAAGTGACCAAAGTGTTGTCACACAAAAAAATATAAATTTAATGTTGGGGTTGCCAATACTGTCTAATAGAAGGGGCAGGCTGGCCAAATGTTTTTGGATGCCTTGCATCTCCTTCCACAGCATATCTAGGGTGACAGTAGAATCAGAGAGACCCCGGGCTGCGGTGGAGTTGGTTCCAGGTGTTTCAGCAGATTTGTTAGGCGTGCCCGTTGGTTTCGGTACATTCGCGGTCTTGCAATGCGAGCATCTCCACGAGGCTTGACGATCCCGACCAAGCCGACGGTACCCCACTTCACCAATTCCAGCACAACCAAAATCCAGGTGACTATTGCATCCCGCACAAAACACGCCGTCATTGAACTCAACATTACACGCGGAACAAGTTTTCTGCGGGGTCGATGTCATTACGAAACGTTAAAGTTTAAGAATCACTGGGTATTTGCCAACTAGTGTACGCGGCTTAACTGCACGAGAGCTCAACACTCACTTCTGTTTTAAAAGAGAAGTGTAAATATTTAGGCAAATATAATAGGTATGGTAATTTGGGTGACTATCAAACCTACTCGCTTCTTAGACAACGGGCTAAAAAACTGGAACAGCAGTGCTATCAAGCATATATAAATATGGTTGAAGATTCTGTCACTAAAAACCCTCCTTTTTTTCTGGTCATACTCGAAGTCGCTTAATAAAGCTTCACACACGCTGCCGTCTGTGATGACCTATGAAGGTGAGACGGGTGATAATGGGGAGTCTGTTTGTAACCTATTTGCCTCTTACTTTCAGTCAACATTTCTCTCACCACATATTGTACGAGGCTCACCGGATCCCGGACGCCCTTGTCACTCATATAGCAATTTTAGTATAAGTGACATTAAAATAAATCCCAGTGAGGTTTTGAGGATATTAAAATTGCTGAATTTGAATAAAGGTGCGGGAC
Organism: Pectinophora gossypiella; assembly: GCF_024362695.1. NCBI lineage: Eukaryota > Metazoa > Arthropoda > Insecta > Lepidoptera > Gelechiidae > Pectinophora > Pectinophora gossypiella. Next base: position 362,158 of record NW_026063260.1, on the reverse strand, counting down.
CGGATAATATACCCCCGGTATCAATTTAAAATTGTGCTGAGAGTTTAGTTTTTCCTTTATGTATAATCTTTAGACGATCTGTTAATGAAGGTACAGTACCTAAGATGTGGAAACCTGCTTTTATAACACCTGTACATAAAAGCGGTGACAAGGCCAACGTGAAAAATTATAGACCGATTTCTAAACTATGTATATTTGCAAAATTTTTCGAAAAAAATATACATCGCCAGGTTTATGGATCGTTGCAGGCTTTCTTCTCCCCTGAACAGCACGGGTTCCTGAGATCTAGGTCCACTACTTCCAATTTACTTGTTTTTGATGACTATGTAACTTCGAAGATGGAGTCGCATGAGCAAGTGGATACTATATTCACTGATTTCAGCAAAGCGTTTGATCGTATCGATCATTTCTTGCTTCTTGAAAAGTTATCCTATGCCGGAATACATGGTAATTTGTACCGATGGTTTTCCTCTTATATCGAAAACCGATCGCAGGCTGTTGCGCTTAACGGATTTACATCTTCCTGGTGTCCTATTCCTTCTGGTGTGCCACAAGGCTCGTTGCTGGGTCCGTTGCTTTTTGTGTTATTTATTAATGACATTGGTCTCTGTTTTGCACACTCTAAATTTCTATTATACGCTGACGACACAAAAATTTTCAGATCTGTCAAAAATGTTAACCACTGTGAGCTATTACAGTACGATTTAGAGAGATTCGGACAATATTGCGCGAAAAACAAACTTGATTTGAATATATCAAAGTGCTTTGTTATAACTTTTACTCACAAGCCACAACCTGTTAATTTCACATATAGCCTGCATGGTACAGCCATTGCTAGGACCCACCAAATGAAGGATCTGGGAATAGTGGGAATAATACAGGACACTAAAACCGCTTATGCTAACCATATTGACTATATAGTCAAAAAGGCTTATAAAACCTTGGGCTTTATTATTCGTACGACATCTAGGTTTAAAACCTTAAAACCGATTAAAGTCTTATTTTGTTCGTACGTGCGCAGTGTTCTTGAGTACGCCTCCGTGGTATGGAACCCGCAATACAACATACACATTAACCGAATAGAATCTATTCAGTAACGGTTTCTTAGGTACCTACAATACAAATGTAAGCGACGCGATCATGGATATGAGACTCGATGTAGAAGGTATCATTTCTTACCTTTATCTATACGAAGGCAAATAGCTGACGTTATATTTTTAATTAATATCCTAAATGGTAAAATAGACTGCCCAACTTTGTTGGAGAATATTAATATACACGTACCTGCTAGATTATCTGTAAGATATAGTAAACCCTTGGTTAGTGTTCATGCACGCACAAACTACCGTCGTAATTCGTTTATCTTAAAAACTACAAAATTATTAAATGAGCTGGCTAAAGAACACAAAGATCTAGATCTATTTTGTATAAAAGCTGCGGAGATAAGACGTATCTTTATTAATAACTTTTTTGGTCCCAGTGCGAACGCAACAATTAATACTTGAATATTATTTACACTGTTTCTTAACTTCCTAGATGATAAGTACAAATTGTACTGTTTTCATGTGTTATGTCTGATTGTTGAAATTTTAGTTCTGTGCAATAAAGCATATTTGATTTGATTTGATTTGATAAGTCTGTACTACTCGGTCACGTTAACTAGACGCATGGCGTTGATGACGTCATTTTTGAGCTCAGGTACGGTGTGCAAAAAAAGGTTCAACAATGAAACTACCGATTTTATTTTGGAGCATGGACTTTGTCGGCCAATTTTGCAATACAATAGTATTTTAAGTTATTTTAGTCGAATAAGTACAAATACCAGACAACAGACTGACAATTTTACAATCCAAAAAGAATCCAAACATTGCTTTAAGTTCTTTATCAATGTAATATAAAAGTTTACTTAAATATTTCAAGGTTTTATAGGAAGCGGTTTTTATTTACTGAGAATGTCTTTTTGTATGTAAATAATGCACAAGCATTATCCCTCTCTGTCACACGAGGTTTTAGTTTCGTGGCGCGTGGTATATTTTTCAGTTATTATGACTCATCATCGCTATAATTTATTTATTTATTTATAAAAAAGGTACACCGACAGCTTATATAATATTATAAAACATTAAATAAAATAAAAGTTACATCAGGAATTAGACTGTTACATAAGCCAATTAAAGGTGCACACAACATTTGCAGTGTAAGACAACGTAATCGTTTAGTAGATAACTAAGTTATACAGATATAATTTGTATTAAAATTTAAAATACAGATAATTAAAAAAATACATATAAAAGTAAAATATATATTATGCTGGAGGACATAAATACTTATAAAGGAGACGTTTCAAGAATGTATGGCGCCCAGGCCTGGACTGTGTACACTTATAATTTAAATACGTCATTATTATCTATAAGTGTTTTAATTGTTATTTTGCCATATTTTGGCCTAGTTTTTTTGTACAAAATTATAAAACACAAGTAATGACAGTCATAACAAAAAAAAAATAACCCTAGCGTCAGTCAGCTGTCATTTGTGACAGTGACATTTCATATGTTTTTGTTAGTACAAAAATAACAATAAATACAGCATTTTCTATGTCGATGCAAAAAACTAACCAATAGAATAAACCAATGCTTGGAAGTTCGCGGAGTACCTAGTTTTGCGCTAAAATCTAGAAAGGATGACAACGCGCAACTACGTCATCGGCGGCCTAAACATCGCAGTTACCACGTAATGGATGCTGCGCTTCCTGGTCATCACCAGTCTCCACGACTCCCGACGCAACGTGGACTTGGCGACGTACTAACACGGCTGTCGGCCACACAGCGTGCCCGGCCTCATTGGACTGCTGGATGCCCCGTATTGGACGTGTGTACAACGGGGAATTTGTGATTAGTTAAATCAGTGACTAATTGGAAACAGATCAATTTCCAACTGCTTTTTAAACTGTAGCTAGACGCCGCTACAGTCCAAGATGTTGCAGTCAGGACAAACATCTGTGAAGATACCTAGCAGGTGCTCTTGTAGGTACATCTAACCAACATCTAAGATGCAAGATGATTGTGATTGCTAGAACTACTTACACCTCTCGTTCAATATTAATGATAATATGGGATTCTGACTTGTAAAAATAAAACAATAATACTCTTTATTTAATTATTTATTAGTTTTCCACATCCTCTCTTATTAAAATACCATCCAACAAAGGTGCCGGTGCTTCAATACTTTCTTGCTGCCGAGCCCAACCTAAATACCATACAATGGCATCACATGAGCACAGCAACCAACAGCGCGGAGACTACAAACACAATTACAGTAGTATCCTACTATAATTTCATTCCAGGTCACACCTTGTCTCATCAACAATATATTTCTAAATTAGTGAATGTTTTTGAAAATTAGTACTGGTCCAGAAATTCCCAATTATATACAGATTTATGCTCCGCACAAATTCTTGAATTATCCATAACAAGTATTTTTTTGGCTTTTTAATATTCTTCCGTTTAAACAGTCAGGAACTATAAAACATTCTGGATTTTGACACCCCGGTAAAAAACAAAGGCCACTGGAATTTGTAGTATGCTGGAAGTTGTCCAGGTCATTGTTGCATAATATGATGTCACTTGACCTATGTTACTATGGCCTTGTTCTATTTGAAGATCTTCTCGTGCTTGAGCCAAACAGTTTGTGCAGACCAGGGCTCGCTGTGGCAACTGTAACAAATGTCAATTTTTTGTTATTTTTTTTATGTTACATCCATTATTATATAGCTACCTATGAAATATTTGATTCTTTTTTAAAAGTATATTTGTATTGTATTATGAAAGAGAGATAAATTCAAAGTGAGTACTCCCTAAATGTCTTTAATGACCTCTCTATGAAGGAGTAAGCAATGTACTGCGATCTCGAGGCGGACAATATCTTCCACTGGCTAACAGTGCCTATTGTGGCAATCTGTACCTAATAGAGGAACTGTCATACTAAAAAATGTTAATACATATATTATTTACCTCACTGGGATAAATCCTTGCAGCCACTTCATCCCTCTCTGGACCTGTTAGTAAGTGTGTGTGATGCACTTTCTTTGTTAATGAAAGACCGTTATCTTTGACCGGTTACAAATACAGCTGCAATTCTAAGTATTTGTATTGTTAGTTAAAAGTATTTACTTTCTTCCTTGTTGTTTATGGCTGCATCGTTACTGAACGATGATTCTGCCAATGTCAAAGTTCCGAAGAAAACTGTTTGTAAACGTAAATAACCGGTTTTATGTAAGATAGATTCTTCGCAGAGAATACTCGGTGGGTAGTCCACTGTTGCAAAAGTAACCTAAAAGTAGGACAACACAATGTTAAAATGACGTCACAAATAGGTTAGTAACACGTAAAGAGGTTATAGAGAAGCAAACTTAAAGTAGGGTTACTTGTCTTAAATTTTTATAATTTTAAGTTATGACGTTTAATAAAACTGCATAATATATTAATAAAAGGGGTATAGACTAAACTTAAGAGGTAATTAACGTTCACGGGGCGGGGAATATTAGGAGGGAGAATATCATAAAGAGATATACCTATATTAGGACAGGAAAAAAATAAATGATCTACTGTGCCATCTTCAACACCACATTCGCATAGAGAATGGTCACGGATTCTTAATTTGGCTAAGAAAACAGGAGTGCACACGTGTCCTAGACGCAAACGGATAACAGTGGAAGTCACCCACTTTTCAAAGTTTTTATATTTACTAAACCAGGGTCTTGTTGGTATAGTAGGCTGGATACTTCCATAAACCTTACCCTTTGCTTGCTTGGAAATTATCCAGTGCTCGTTCCAAGATTTGAATAAATGTGGTTTAGCAAGAGACCTGATGTCTCTGGAGAAAGACTTGTTATGGGAATTGTTGCCTAAGCGAATAGCCTCCTTAGCACACAGATCAGCCACTTCGTTACCGTGAATACCACTGTGGCTTGGGATCCAAGCCAGAATAACCTCAATTCCACTCTGTTGGCATCGATAAAGGGCTTCCTTGGTTTTGAGGGTGAGATAAAAATTTTCCCTTGAATGGAAAGGCAATTTTAATAAGTCTTGTAGACAACTCAAGGAATCTGAAAATATTATTGACTTGTTCAGCTTGTGAGATTCTATATAAGACACGGCTTCTAAAATGGCAATGGACTCACCTGTGAAGATTGAAGAGCTAGAGGGGCATTTAAAGTTAAGGATGATGTTATATTTAGGTATCCATACAGCTGATCCAACGTGGCTAGAATCGGAGAATTTTGAGGCGTCAGTATAGAGCTGGAGCCAGTCCTTCCAGTTTTTCTCCAATATCCTGTTGAACTCCTTATCAGCGCCCGGCGAATTCTTGGCTATTCCTAGGTTTAATATTACCTTTGGGCAAAAAACAAGAGACTCAAATGGAAATTCAAAAATTGCGGATTTAGGGGTCTGGTGAATAGTAAAGGAACTGACTTTTTTAAAAGACTTGACGAGAGGCGGCAAGTCTTTATGTGACCAATAACTAGACGCGGACAATAAATTGAGGGAATTAAGTTTTTTATGAAGAGGGTGAGAAGAGTTTTGTAAAATGTTAAAATAATACCTATCCGACAAAAACTGTCTGCGCAATTGGAGTGGAGGTTCCACGCATTCGACTTGGAGAGCATTCGTAGGGGACGATTTCATCGCTCCTGTAATTATTCGCAAGGATTTAGCCTGTAACCTGTCCAGTATACGTAGAGCAGTTTTGCTGCAAGGTTCTAAAATAAAGCTGGCGTAATCAAAATGACTACGAATAATCGCATTGTACAGGAGCTTTTGGCAATAAGGATGGGAGCCCCAGCGAACCCCAGACAGAGATCTAAGGACGTTTATGTTTTTTTCGCATTTCGCAACAATATTTTCGAGGTGATACAAACCAGTCAATTTACTATCGAGGATCACGCCTAAAAATTTAACCCTGTCACGGATAGTCACCGGCTGTTCATCAATGGCTAGCGCAATGGAAGGTATAGCACGTTTACGGGAGAACACAACCGCACTACACTTTGGAACAGATAGTGAAAGTCCATGATCATTAAGCCAGATGCTTAGGTAGTATAGAGCAGAATTGAGCCGGGAACATGCTTCCGTAAACGAGGAGGAGCAAACATACAGAGCAATATCATCCGCGTATTGGAGGATGTTGCTGAAGCAAAGAACAGTTCTATCGAGATCGAAGGTGTACACATTATATAATATTGGACTAAGGACTGACCCCTGAGGAAGACCTTTCCATAGGGATCTGGAAGGAGATAGAGAGCCTTGAACTCTTACAACGATAGATCGAGCCATGAGAAGATTGCAGATGACATTGACCATCCTCTCCGGGATATTCAGCTGAAGCATTTTCTGCCTGAGTATTGGGAGGAGGACGTTATCATAAGCAGAGGAGATGTCAAGGAAGACACCGATGACATGCTCTTCCTTACTGAGGGCTCGTCTAACATCAGTGGTGAATATGCTAAGGCTATCCAGAGTACCCATACCTCTACGAAAACCAAACTGAGATTTAGATAATAGTCCTCTATTCTCTAACAACCACTCCAATCTGTTTTTCAACAAATGCTCCAGAATTTTGGCGAGAGTCGATGAAAGGGCGATAGGCCTATAAGAGGAGGCGTCTTTTGGATCTTTTCCAGGTTTGAGAATTGGAACGACTATTTGGGTCTTCCATGAATCAGGAACGATCCCGGAAGTGAATACCTGGTTGATGATTTCCAGAAAGTATAATTTCGCTGACACTGTGGATTTGGTAATAAAAGAGTAAGGAATCCCGTCCATGCCAGGGGATGAGACTTTTAAGTTATCCAGAGCACAGCATAGTTCAGCGTATGAAAAGGGCTCGTTGAAACTATGAGTAGAAGGTGAAGGGGGAGCTGAGGTAGGAAAACAGTCCTGGAAGGGCACAGAGGGGGGAGCGAGTTTGTCAAAAAAATCCGGTAGCCAAGAGGACGTGTCGTTACAAGTTATGTTATTATCATTTAGCAGATACCTTCTATAAGCTTTAACACGTTTCCAGACTAAAGAAGCAGGAGACCGGGGAGCGAGAGACTCACAGAAGTCACGCCATCCCATAACCTTTTTCTTGGCCAGTAACTTCTTGCAACGCGCAGACGCCTTCTGAAAACACAGATATTTTTCCAAAGAAGTTAGATCACCAGCAAAAGAATTCTCTGCCATGTCACGAAGACGTACACTCTCAGAGCATTCCGCGTCCCACCACGGAGGTGAGGAGATTTTGCCCCGAGCTGAATTTTTCAAAGGGATTGATTCGTCAGCGGATGAAGTAATGCATAGAGTAAACTCATCGTAACAGGCAAGAAAATTAGATGAAGAGATCGGGGGAAGAGACGTGACTTTACTATCTACCAGCTTAGCATACTTATCCCAATCAGCCATGCCCAGGCGGTACTTCAGAAGAGGAGGAGGATCTTTAACAGGAGAGGAAGAGGAAAGAAAGGAAACAATAATAGGAAAATGATCGCTCCCATGGCAATTAGGTAGGACCCTCCACGAGAGAGACAGCACCAAACCAGGCGAAACCAACGACAGATCCACGACGCTAGAACCACCACACAGAGGTGAAGTCCTCCGCGTCGGTGAGCCATCATTCAGCACGCACAGGTTGATATCGTCCAGGAGATCAAATAAGTGAGGAGCCAAATGGTCACATTTATAAGATCCCCAGAAAGTGTGGTGAACATTGAAGTCACCAAGAATTATAAATGGCCCAGAAAGAGAAGAAAGAATATCTTTTAATTCTATAATTTGAGAGGACTTGGGATGTGGTAGATAAACAGAGACAATTGTGTAGTTAAAAATCTTAATTGCTACCACGTGAAGGTCGCGATCATGCGGGGGGATGGGGATTTGGGAGAATGTGCATTTTTTATTGACAAGGATGGCCGAGCCAGCATAACCATCATCCCTGTCATCCCGAAGACAGGAGAAACCAGGGAACCTGAAAATGGAACCCGGCCTCAGCCAAGTCTCAGAGATGGCACAGACGACAGGCTTGTGCTTATTGATTAAGGAGATTAATTCAGACTTTTTGGATCTAATGCTCTTACAGTTCCATTGTAGGAGACATTGACCCGCCATTATTGATGAGTATTTTAGAGAAGAATTGTTTCAGTAGCAACATGACATTGTTCGGTAAGGAATCTAAGAATTTAGATATAACATTAATTAGGGAACAGATTAACAGTTCAATGAGGTTATCATTGGGAGTCAGAAAAGGGGTGGACTCAGAGGGAGCTTGGAAGGCACAACCGTTGGGTTGTGAGGATTTGGGGGACCTGGTGATGTTAGAATGAGCCTGATTATCATATGGTCTGCTCAATTCTGGGGCTGGGCGTCGTTCACGAAATACAGTTTTCCGATAAGAAGTACTAGGTTGGGATGCGGATGGATAACCTGGCGAAGGAGGAGAGAAAGTAGGTTGGGAATAGCATGGGGCCGGTTGGGAGAGAACATCCGCGAAAGATCTTTTAACCGTGGGGAAACGGACGGAGGCTTCTGCATAGGAAATATTTTCCTCGGACATAACTATCTTGATGGTCTTTTGTCTGGAGTGTTCAGGGCACCTCGAATCTGTAGCTCTGTGATTGCCATTGCAAAGTAGGCATGAAACTAGGTCGTCAGGAGTGTTACAGCTCTCACCTAAATGAGGCTGAGCACATTTGTAGCAACGGGGTTTAGACCTACATTGCGCCTTAATGTGACCAAACCGGCAGCAGCCTCTGCACTGGATGGTAGGAAGCTGGTAAATATCGACAGGAAGAGACGAATAAAAACAGTATACCTTATTGGGCAATGTCTGACCCAAGAAGGTCAGGACCACAGTGGTGGAGGGGATCCAAGTAGTAGTTCGATCGATATTTTTTTTGGAATTTAGTCGTCTAGCTTTTATTACCTGTCCGCAATTGGTGGGGTATTGGAGGCCCGCAACAAGTTCCTCCAGAGACCAGTCAACGGGAATGTTTCTAACAACCCCCATTCTTGAAACCTGGAACTGAGGGATTGATGCACATAACTTGTTCTCTTCAAGGAATGGGTTTGCTACAAAGTTGTTGGCAGCAGAAGAGGAGGAAAACTCCACAGAAATCCGGTTGCGTCCTACGGATGTAACACCTCCGTTAACTATGCCAGGTATTTTATGTTGGAACAAGAGTTGGGCAAGTTTTAGCACTCTTAGGGTGAGACCCGCTGACGGATCACTTTCTAAACGTGAGACATGTACAGAAAAGGGGCCTTGGTCAGAATCTGAGTACTTCAGTTTTTCGCCTGCGAATTCTGGCACAGTAAATACATCCTGCACAGAAGCGGCCGGGGTTATATTTTTCTTGGGGTTGGGATTAGTTATTTCCGTCTCCGCATGACGTTTCATTGTTCTCTGTGCACCAGAAGACTCCCCCTGGCTTCGATTCAAAGCCTGAAGAGGACCCTCCAAGTCTGGTGGAATGCCACCTCCTCCCGGAGGAGGATCGTCCCCCATTATATAATAAAACAGGGATTTACATGCACAAAACACTCACCACGTAAACACAGAAATACCAGCACCAATAATACACAACAATATATACAGTAATTTTGAGACAATCAGAGGATTAATCCAAAAACAACAAAGAGTATCGGCCGCAACGTGATTTCTAGAGCACGATGACAGGCAGAATCTTACTGTTTTCAGCAGCAGCGACAATTTCAATTTGCTAAAAGTATTTAGTATACTAGGTTTAAGTTCAAAACGGCGAAAACAAACTTAAAGCGCGGCGCGCGCTGTTGATTGACAATGACATGACACAAAGTAGGTACGAGTACGTTTAGAAACTATAACTCCACACCATTTTCCAAAGATGATTTTAACAGTTTTAGATAACGGAATAATAAAAGTTCAATAATAATAGTAAAAGCAGTTGGTAGAAGGGTTTAACACTTTTGATTTTATGGTTATTTGTTTATTTTGATATTACAATATATTTATTACAAAACTGAACTTGACGTTCAGTTACATACTTCTGAACGAACTTGTAGTGTTGTTTGTGTTGCCGTGTTGCCAATTGTGTCCTTTATTCAAATAAGATTTTGCTCATGTACAAAAAAAATACTATAATAATTCTTATTATAGTATTTTTTATGTAATCCTTGTGTTTTTTTTTTCTATTTTTCATAAAGTGTACACAGTGCAGGCCGGATTTGAAACATCTCCTTTTATCCCTATAATTAATAGTCTCTTGTCAAAACTAATCGTCTTCTTCACTTTCAGTTTCGCTTTCGCTGTCCGATGTCTCTTCGCCTCCCAACTCGATTACGATTTGTCGAAGAGACTGATCAGTCAGGCCATCGGTTTCCCAGTATTTCTGAAAATAATAATATTGTTCATAAATTCCATAAATCTACATGTATACTAAGATGACAAAACTGAACAGCTAGTTATATTATGAGTAAAGAGTACTTCTGATTATTATTTTTATAACTGACCTGCAGTCTTTCTACGTGATTGACCTCCTTTTTCCAATCCGACGGAGTGATTGATGCTATAGCATCTCTTGTTAGATTTTCGATATTTTTCTCGAGCTGGTCGACGTTTTTGTATGCCACCCTTTACATAAAAAAATAAAAATAAATATCATTTATTTCATACATTTCGTACATAATTCACTTAGATATAAATTAGTATGGCACATCAAAAATTTCATTTGAAAATAAATCGTTAGTTCCTCTTCCCCCCGGACCTCGACAAAGAGTAGACGTGTTTGAACTAGTTTCTTTCAACAAAAAATATATTAAATTTGAAAGGAACCTACAATAAACTCAAGTTAAAAATAGGAGCGCATAAACGAGAAGAGGTATACTCTGTCCAGTGAATTAGTGATAACCGCCTGCTGCGGAACGTGATGCGTCATCGTTTGTGAATCGGTGCACTGACGTACGCATGAGATCCCCCCGCGCTCAGCCTGCAGCCGTCTCCGCCCAAGCTTTTACCTACAAAACGTAATTACCTCTGTACGACGCATGCCATCCTGGTACTCGCTAGAAGTGCGGCTACTATTCACTCGACGCAACGTGAGTAATCCGGTTTTAAAGCAATAGTGTCCTTATTCTGAGAGGCGTACTTACTTGATCTATTGACGCTCATCTAAAACGTCCCTATTCTGGTATATTATTTCGGAAAACACACCCAATATTTTGCATAGAAATGGATAAATCTTTCTCTGAAACAAACTTGCATACATCGATTAATTAACACGTCACGCAGCGTCTTAAGAGACCCAGAGAGGACGATTGCTTGGGTGACATTAAAAGTTTTAAGGCAGAGATGAAAGAAATGTTAAATACATTTATGACTGCCCAACGGAATGAACTGCAAACTATCTCCAAAAAACTTCAAGAAATCAGCGAATCGAACAGCACCATCGATAAAGCAGTCACCTTCCTGTCAAATCAAAATGAGGACCTGCAAAAGAACATTGAGCGCCTAGAGATTAATGCTAGACAGGATAAGGAACGAATTACTATTCTGGAAGAGAGATTGGAGGATATGCAAAGAATGGCTAGAAAATCAAATATCGAATTAAAAAATGTCCCACGGAAAAATAAAGAATCGAAGGAAGAACTTATTAACATGGTACTAAACTTATTAACATGGTCTCACAGTGTCGGCAGCCATCTAGAACAAACAAATATAAAAGACATCTTCAGAGTACCACCCAAAAAAGATGGCTCTTCCAGTACCCCAATAGTTGTGGAATTAAACTCTACCCTGGTCAAAAATAATCTCCTCAAAGATTGCAAAAGCTTTAATACAAAGTCGAAACAAAAATTACAGACGATACACCTGGGTTTCAAGGAAAACGAGTCTATTCCAATATTTGCTTCTGAGCAGTTGACATCCAAAGCAGCACGTTTGTTCTTCCTTGCACGGGACCTTGCCAAATCCAAGAATTACAAGTTCTGTTGGACCTCTATGGGAAAAGTTTTCGTACGTAAGGAAGAAAATTCTCCTATTATTTTTATACATAATGAAGCTCAAGTACAGCAGTTATTCAAACATACAAACTGACTATGTTTCTTAAAGAACTGTGTGTTATACTTTGCATGCCATAAAATACTATAGTGCCATATTACCTATGTTAGATTAATCTTTTACACTATTACAATATACTACTCTTTTCATTATGTCATATATATCCACACATCTAAAAACAACTTACATACTCAATTATTGTTCATAGCTAAACACTACAATACACAACTATGCAGACACTATGTTGCCTTTGTTTACCTTTTGAATTATATTTATTGTAAACTAAAATCTGTAAAGGATACTTTCACTTATTACGACACATACAAATACAGCAATACCATCAATTTCAGTCCATTGCCACAACCAACACTCACACATGGCAACCTAACACAATACCTTCACATATAGATATCGTGGCCATATCATAGAATTGATCATTTCATGAAATGGTCGTATTTCATGAAATAGAACAACATTCGTTGGCCACATCATGATGTGGTTTGGCCAGATCAATGAACACAAAACGTATAACGATATGACCAACTAAATGCATGATTACTTCATGATATGGCCAAACGTTAGCGATCATATCGTAAAATAGTAACATTATCCACCGGTAGTGGCGCTGGTGTCGATTTGTTTTTGTTTTGCATAATGGCGGCGGACAATAATTATTCTTGTGTGAACGCGAATAATACGAATAATAATGAGCAAATACAAGATAAAAGTGCAGTGAAGCAATATTTTGACACTAAGGTGAAAAGAAAAACTCGTATTAACAGTAGACAGCAACTTTATTTTTATTTTTAGGTTATATGGCAAATAATGAAGGTCGAGTGACCACGCTACGTAAATCAATGGACTATTATTGGATTTCAAAATATGATATAATTAAAACTGCGAATGAAGAGATATTAATTTTAAAAAAGAAAAATATAGACGATCCTACTGTCCGTAAAGTTTCTTTTTTTGACGTGACTTATTGTAGATTTGCCGCAGATGGCATTAACTACTTGAAACGGGATTCTATTAAAACGCATAAATGTTTTTGTCATAATTTAAATTATCATAATCCTTTTTTTTATAATTTTTACAAGGCATAACGGTAGGTTAGGGTGCGGCGGGGGTGGCCCTTGGGCCACCCCTACGACGCCAGTATGTTTATCTTACACACGAAAAGTATACTGAATGATGACCAATGGCATGAAATAGTGTCAAAAAATATGACGACGACTTCAAAGCGAGATGCAGTTACGGCGTATATGTCAACTGCATCAACACTCCGTTAATCGAAAATGACTTTTTAATTTTTATTTGACTTTTAAACATTTTTGTACTTTGTACTAGAGTAATACATTATTTCCTACCTTATTTCGCGTTTTTATTACACCACTTATCATGGACACCCTACATTAATGATATGGCCAAACGTGGATGGAAATATCATTAAACGCTGACGTTTAAACGATATGGTCAGTTGAAGTTGGCCATTTCATGAAATACGACCATTTCATGAAATGGTTGATCATTTCATGAAATGGTCAATTCTATGATCTGGCCACGACATATATAACTGCAGTCATAATCTCAACACATTGCTTAAACCTCTTTTCACAACCTCTACGATTAAGTGACCATTCAAACTTTAACCTTTGGTATACGGTAGTATCATCATTCATATTCACATCACCAAGTTTTTATCCTCTTCTGAACTCTTTATATAGGACGCTTTTATATACACCCTTTGTATGCTATACAAGAATAAAATGGACAGCTTAAATAATTTACGGGAATTAGACAATATACAAATGGTTGAATCAGTTAAATGTAATATACATGAACTACCTATCTATAATTGTTGGATTTATTTGAATAAAGTACAAAAATAGATTTAAATATTTATGTTATCGATAGTGTAATCGACTAGTAAATGTACGATCGAGACGCCACCTTACGTTCATATTTCATACTATGGTTTTGTTTACTCTGTGCTAGGTGTCAGACATTGTGGCTTCCTCGTGAATAATTTAAAAAGGATTATACGAACATATTCGTCCCTAAAACTAAATAGTTGTTTTCTTTTGGCCCATATCCAACAGGTTATGGGCCCAGTGTTACGCTTTTTGGACTAAAAAAAGTTAAAATCAGTGATTTAAAAAGATCGAAAAATAATCGGCCATTACAAGTTTAAAATATGGACAACTTAAAAATAAAACGGAACATTAAGCAGTTTGACGGTGAAAAGTATAGCGTGTGGAAGTTTCGTATACGTGCATTGCTATGTGAGATGGACGTGATAAAAGTTATCGACGATGACCCAATAATTCGCGACAATGAATGGGAGAAGAGAAATCGGATAGCAAAAAGTGTCATCGTGGAATATTTATCTGATTCCTACCTTGGTTTCGCGAAGGAAGAAAGTACGGCACGAGAAATTCTAAAGGATTTGGATGCATTGTACGAGCGGAGAAGTATTGCCACCCAATTAGCTTTGCGGAAGAAGCTATTAACGCTAAAACTACAAGGTGATGTACCCCTCATAAAACATTTTGCATCGTTTGATAACCTCATCACAGAATTACAAGCTGCGGGGGCCAAACTCGAAGAAACTGATAAGGTGGCCCATTTATTTCTCACACTACCCTCAACTTACGGCGGCGTTGTGACGGCAATCGAGACCTTGACTGATGATAGTTTGACCTTGGCTTTTGTAAAAACGAGGTTATTGGATCACGAAGTTAAATTGAAAAATGAATCCACCGACACAAGTCTTAAAATATTACAAGTCGAAAGGAAACAAAATATAACACGGAAACATAAAATTGAAGATTCACAAAACCAAAACAATAATCAGAAAAAGGACAATCAAGGAAAGAAATTTAAATTTTTAAAGTGTTATCATTGTGGACGTAAAGGACACAAGAAAAACGACTGCTTCTTTTACAAAAGAATGATGAGTCAACAGAAACAGATAGAAAGGACTAGAACTGTTCAGGCGATTGAGATGAGCCAACCATCGACATCTAATGATCACTCGGGATTTGCTTTTATGACAGGAGAATACCAGGACGAGGAACAAAAGGACAAAATAACATTTATATTGGACTCTGGAGCGTCGGACCATATTATAAACAGAGAGGATCTGTTTTCTAAGTATTCCATTTTGAAAACACCTATAAAAATATCAGTTGCTAAAAATTTTGAATTTATTTCAGCTACCAAACGGGGATCCATAGATGTTACAAGTGACATGGGCATTCGAGGAGTCTTGAAGGACGTACTATTCTGCAGTGATGTTCCATACAATTTATTGTCTGTGTCGAAGTTGCAGCAAGCCGGATTTACTGTCACTTTTGACCAAAAAGGAGCTCAGATACTTAAAGACGGTAAAACTATAATACGAGGTAGGTCATCAAACAATTTAATTGCTGTCGATTTTGTAGTCTCCATGAACGTGAGTTACCCTGTTTCCCAAACGTGTACAGAAGATAAAAATAATTACAAGTTATGGCATGAACGTCTAGGGCATATTAATAAAAACAAATTTTTGGAACTTAAAAATAAAGATATGGTTGATGACATAAATCAAATCGAACCGGTTATACCTAATGACAATTTGTGTGAAGCTTGTATTGATGGGAAACAGAGTCGACTGCCGTTCAATCAAGCTAAAGACAAAAGCTATATTAAACGACCGTTATTTATAATACACTCGGATGTATGTGGTCCAATCACTCCTCCAACAATGGACAACAAAAATTATTTTGTTTTATTTGTTGATCAATACACTCATTATTGTGTTGTTTATCCATTGACTTATAAATCAGATGTATTCTCAGCGTTTCAAGATTTTGTGGCAAAAAGTGAAACAAAATTTAATAAAAAGTTGGCAAATTTGTATTGTGATAATGGTGGAGAGTATTTATCGACGGACATGAAAGACTATTGTAAACAAAAGGGAATCACTTATCATTTAACGGTACCTAGAACCCCACAATTAAATGGTGTGGCTGAGCGAATGGTTCGCACTATAACTGAAAAGGCTCGTGCCATGATAAGTGGTGCAAAGTTAGATAAACGGTTTTGGGGTGAAGCAGTTTTAACTGCTGTTCATTTAATTAATATTACCCCAACAAAGGCCTTGAAACAGTCAAAAACACCATATGAGATGTGGCATGAGAGAAAACCTAGTATAAAATCTCTCAGGGTATTTGGTTCAACTGTGTATGTCCATTGTAAAACCAATAAAAATAAATTTGATGACAAATCATGGAAAGGAATATTGGTAGGCTACGCGCCCAATGGCTACAAGGTATGGAACACTGAATGCGAAAAATGTGTGACTGTTAGAGACGTTTTAATGTATGAGACTGATTTTCTTGAATAAAGACCTAAATTAAAGTTTGAAGGGAGTAATGTTAAATATTCCCAAGACAAAACTGATAGTAACTTAGTACCAAAATCAGTACCTACAAAGTCCAAAAGTTCAAGCGTCTCTGAATCAGTTAACTTGATATCTGATCACGATGGTGCGGGCAGTCACAGTAAAATTCGTAGACTTAGTAATGAGGTACCACTTGAACCTGAGATTAATTCTGATAATTTGCCGGTAGATGATCATGATACATGTAATGATATGCCTAGGAGGAGTGATAGGCTCAAAGGTCGTCCCCCTGTGTCGTATAATGAAATTGATGATGATTATTTGTGTTGTGCTCAGTCTGTTGCTTGTAAAGTGCCCAAATCATTTGACGAAATTGAAACTCTAAATGACAGGCCTCAGTGGGAGAAAGGAGTAAGAGATGACCTCAATTCTCTTAAAGTCAATAATACATGGACTCTAGTACCACGACCTGATAATAAAAACATATTAGATTGCAAATGGATTTTTACTATTAAAAATGATGGATTTGGAAAACCTTTACGGTACAAGGCACGTCTTGTTGCCAGGGGTTTTAGTCAAGAGTATCTCACTGATTACAATGAAACCTTTGCACCTGTGGCTAGAATTGCTAGTTTTCGATTTATAATCAGTTTTGCCAATCAACACAATTTAATAATTCATCATATGGACGTTAAAACTGCATTTTTAAATGGTGTCCTAAAAGAAGAGATATACATGACAGTACCTGCGGGTGTTCTAAATAAAAACAACTATGTTTGTAAATTAAATAAAGCTTTATATGGTCTGAAACAGGCTGCGAGATGCTGGTTTGAAGTATTTGAGCAATCTCTTAAACGGGAAGGTTTTCAAAATTCGTCTGTAGATAGGTGTATATATATTTTAGACAAAGGAGATATTCGCAAAAATATTTATGTCGTTCTTTATGTGGATGATTTGGTTGTGGCTTGTGCTAATATTGATATAATGAATAATTTTAAAAATTATTTAATGAGTAAATTTGAAATGACTGATTTAAAAGACATAAAATTCTTTCTTGGTATTAAAATCACTAGGGATTGTGATACAGTTAATCTAGATCAAAGTGCATATATACAAACAGTATTAGATATGTATAATATGAGTGACTGTAATCCTGTTAGTACCCCTACTGAAGCCAAGTTAAACTATGAGGCATTAAATTCAGATGAAAAGTATAACGCACCATGCAGAAATGTTATAGGTAGCTTGATGTACATCATGTTGTGCACTCGGCCTGATTTAAGCGCTAGTGTTAATATACTGAGTAGGTATACTAATAAAAATAATAAAGCGTTGTGGTATTGTTTAAAAAGAGTGCTTAGATATTTGAAAGGCACGATTGATCTGAAGTTATGCTATAAAAGGTGTGAATATAATAATATCCTATGTGGGTATGTAGATTCCGACTGGGGTGGTAATGATACACAAGACAGGAAAAGTACAACAGGATATTTATTTAAATTATTTGATCAGTGTACAATTACTTGGAGTACCAAGAAACAAATGTCAGTGGCAGCCTCATCTACCGAGGCTGAATGGCATTATATGAAGCTGTTAAAGAGGCATTGTGGCTTAAGTCTCTAGCAACCAGTATCAATATAAACATAGATAAACCTATTATAATCTATGAAGACAATAATGGTTGCATTAGTATAGCGAATAATCCAACGAATCATAAACGGTCAAAGCATATTGACATTAAATACCATTTCTCCAGAGAGCAGGTAGAGAAAAATGTAATAATATTAAATTACATTCCAACAGGTCAGCAGTTGGCAGATGCATTGACAAAACCGTTGCCTGCAATCACTTTTAAAGAGTTAAGGAACAAAATGGGTTTAATTCTGGAAAAAGTGTAATTATTTTTAAATGTCAAGTTATTTCTTTTTGTTTTATAATAATTTTCATAATATAAATGAAAATGGTCTGATTAGGTTTTTCTTGGGTTTTTCCCTAATCCTATGCAACAAATGTTGGACCATAATGATTGTAATTTTCCCAAGAACACATGGAAGTCACATTATGTTCTGTTTAGTTTTTGTTATGTGTTATGTTTGTATAAATGATTTAGAAATCAATTTTTGAGGGGGCGTGTTGGATTTATTTGAATAAAGTACAAAAATAGATTTAAATATTTATGTTATCGATACTGTAATCGACTAGTAAATGTACGATCGAGACGCCACCTTACGTTCATATTTCATACTATGGTTTTGTTTACTCTGTGCTAGGTGTCAGACATTGTGGCTTCCTCGTGAATAATTTAAAAAGGATTATACGAACATATTCGTCCCTAAAACTAAATAGTTGTTTTCTTTTGGCCCATATCCAACAATAATTTGGGTTCCCAAAATAATCTTAAAATAATCACGCAAAACATACCCAAGTAGCAACCGATTGTCTTAAAAGAGAATTGTAGATATCTTGAAGGCAAGTAGACTAAATAAAACCCTTGTCTTGGATAAGTCTTATAAGTCTCCAAGATATCCCTCAAGATATCTTGAAGATACAGTTTAGTAAAAGTGGGCACATACTTTAACTCTTATACAAGACAGACTTAAGACAACGCTAAGTCAGACTTAAACCCTACTTTAGACAATGTTCTTGCATATTCTAAACTTAGAATTCTTGTAGTATCACTTAATACCAAGAATGTATACTTGAAGATATCTACAATACTTAGTTAAGACTATAGGATTGAATTGCACTGAGTCAATTGTAACTTAACGAAGTAAAACTTCAGGTCATACTAAAACGATTTTTACTTCACTCGTCTTTATTTTAGAATATAATGGCGAACATTTATATTAACACAAGAAATGAAGTCTGTAAGAAAATGGCGTCTTAAATATTTGTTAAGTTGTTTTAACAAAAGGTTATTCTGCCGTTTCACATACAGGAAATTATAAACGCATGATTTTTTCTCGTGTAAAATCGATAGAAAGTGTTAAAAAACAGAAGGGCCTTTAATATACCAGAAAAATAATAATAAAATTTGGATTGATTATTCAGCAAATAAAAAAAATGGTGACATATAGTATAGAGAAATTCATTTTCTATTAATATGTGACAGCTGAACGCAGTAATTGTTACTACAACAGAAATATATATTAATTTACTTCAGTTTTTGACGATAATATTGTCAAAAAAATATTACATGTTTTCTTCGTGAGCGTTAGGCTCACGATCTGGAGGTCCGGGTTCGATTCCCGATGGGGACATTGTCGAAATCACTTTGTGAGACTGTCCTTTGTTTGGTAAGGACTTTTCAGGCTTGAATCACCTGATTGTCCGAAAAAGTAAGATGATTCCGTGCTTCGGAGGGCACGTTAAGCCGTTGGTCCCGGCTATTAGCCGTAAAAACACCTCCACCAACCCGCATTGGAGCAGCGTGGTGGAGTATGCTCCATACCCCCTCCGGTTGATTGAGGGGAGGCCTGTGCCCAGCAGTGGGACGTATATAGGCTGTTTATGTTATGTTATGTATGTTTTCTTCCTGTAAGTGCAAAATGGCGTTAAGTAATATTTTTCTAAATGAAGTAAGACTTTAGAAACAATTGATTTCGTAAGAATCAGTTTAGAAAAGTAAAGTCAAGTTGCACTTCATCAAGTACTAGTTAAGATAAATTTTACTTCAATTATCTAGGAGTATACCAACTTAAGACAAAAAGTATTTAGTGAAGGCATGTATTTAACGAGGCGACAAATTAATTGGATTTAGGGATGTAAAAATAATGAAAGCAGGTAGCAAAAATAATAGGTTGGCAGCAACGGTGAAGAGTAATTTTTAGTAGAAAGTGGCGGCTAAAAAATCAGTTATAAGCTTTGTTTTAATTTAAACTGGCATCGATTTATTGTTGTGGCAACTGAATTTATTGTTAAGCCAACGCCTTGACGGCGACTAAAAAATAGAAAATAGGCTCTCTTAAATTATACATTAAGTTTGTAAATATAGTTAACCTAGGTGAGAAAAAAATATGAACAAGGTTATAAAAAATATACTTTGAGCGACATTTTATGAGCTCTAAATAAAGCAAATATTGGCATGCAAAAAATATTATTGGTTTATAATAATACTTGATAATACTTGTATCTTAAGTTTGATGGTTTTTTCTGCCGAATTTCATTAAAAAGAAAACTTTTCGACTATTTTCGTTTCGGTTTTTTTCACTTCGCTGAAATCACGTTTGACTTAATAACAATTCGTTCTTTTCGTTACTCCGACGTTTCATTTGTGGGAAAAACTATTTTCCGAAGTTAGGGTTGGCCGAAATACATTTTGTCCCAAATATCATGATGCCGAACATTCATTAGACTACTGTTAATAAACCTTCAAAATCTTGGACCTTAAAAGGTCTTCACCGCCGCCTCTCGGCCCTTCGGGCCTCGATGGTCACAAGTAACCTAACGGTCGGGGTGCCGCGAATTTCCGTGCTCGCTTCGCTCGCACCCGTGACTGCTGTCGTTACGAAACAAATCTTCACCGCCGCCTCTCGGCCCTTCGGGCCTCGATGGTCACAACTAACCAAAATATGTCAAATAGATCATTAGAGAATGAAAAAACTTCAAAAGAGACATCGGCTAATAGTAAAAATTGTTTTCAAAAATTGTGAAAATATTACAAGTAAACAATAACAGGCAATCGTATCATCCCGTGATAACCGCCCGCCGCTTGCCATTGGCTAATAACGCCCTACATCACCTCCCGCACCGCGGCCCGCACTCTGCTAAGCGTGCGCGCTTGGCGCCGTTTTCATTAAATTTTGATTCCCAAACAAAAATATTAGAATCCTAATACTTAATTACAGTACCCGTTTTATTTTTTTAGGTGCTTGCAAATCGCAGCCCGAAAGTGTATTTTTATATGGAAGCCTATATTTGCCAATAAAATATTTTTAATTCTCCTGTCTTAATATTAGTCGCCAAGTCATTATTTATAATACCTCACCTATAATTTCATTGGCCCTGTTAAATATTTTTGCTACCTTAAAGTAGCAGCCATTATTGAGTTTTTATAAATCCTTGCATTTCGAAGCTCATCTAATATAATTGTCGCAATAATATTTAATCGCTGCCAAGTAATTATTTGTAACAAAACAATTAGTCGCCCTTTAAGTTTTTAGTCGCCGCGAAATTAATATGCCTTTAGTGAATTCCTACTTAAAACTCTTATATCTAAAGTGATCCTCTATTTTGATTTAGTAAAGTAATGTCGTAAAATCATGTTTGTTTATTCTGTGCCAGAATCATCTATGTAACAAGTAACAATTAAAATCGAACAAGCTTAAAACCTATGGAAAGTATGTTTGTTTGAGAGGTAAGTTTTTCGACTCGTGGAAGATAAAAAAATATTGTTATGCTGAGTTCTTACTTGGATAGGAATGTGATTTACTTAATTATTTAATATTTATCACAATTGGAACTAACAAACATAAACTCAATTTGCTAATGAGTCTCCGCGCATACATTCTCATAGGTACCTACATGGTTCGCTGACGCAAAGTAGGTACGATCACCGCGCTTCTAATTGCCAACGGAAACAATGTGATTATTGTAAAAATTAACGAGTATCCGTTGAATATTGTATATACGAAGAACCCTTGCAATTTGATTAACGTCGTGTGTGTGCGCGGTAGTTTCTAATCCCACCTAAAACATTATTGTTAAAAAAGGCGGCCAAATTCCCGATGTCTTTATCAAGCTAAAAAAAATAAAGGGATCGAATCTAATGCCCAATTTAAATGCATTTAACCATACACAAAACTTAAAATAGATATGTTTTGTTTATGATTGTGAATAAAGCTTAGTTCTGTACCGTCGGTGAAAAGTAATACAAGTCCAAAATTCAAGTTTTGAGAAAATCGAGTTTAAAGTTAAAAAACATTCTAGCTCGCGACTTATAAGGAATAATGGAACAGAAGTTAGATGTGTCGATAGGTGATGATGGAAGGTTTCTTTTCTAATATTTAGTTATATTTAGAACCTAAACAGAAATGGTAGAGGATCAAAATAAATTACATGTATCAGTTGACACCAACTTTTTTACTGTGTAAATTGATACAAGTCTACTTATACCTTTTTACACACATAACTATACAAAAGTCATCGTTGATATATCATATTTCAATTATTAATTTTACAGTCTTATTCTACAAAAAACAAAATGTCTTGGAAGAAAGTTTATTTCATAATGTTGTAGAAAGGCAAAATTCTATTTATTTTCTTTAAAAAGTAAAGAAACGTAACTTATATCAATTGACACAAACTATAAACTATAACGAATTTGTGTCAAGTGGTTTAACATGACTTATTTTTTCGGTTTTATTGTGTAAAATGATACATGTTTTTACGAATTTCTAATTAATAAATACATATAAAGATGGTACACGTATATATAGTGTAAGGTGGCGATAATAATATATTTTTGTTATGATTTTACTCTCAAAACTCATAAATAACCGGTCAAAACCACCACTGCTGCCCACTACAAACACATTTTGTCCACTACACTACGCCCCTAATCAAAACCACTTTTGGTTCATTTTTGCAGTCAAAATCTTACAAATTCAATTATGATAATATTTCCACCCCTAACAAATGAAGGTAAGAGGAATCATATTAAGACTGGTCATTAGGAATGTTTCGAGCTAGCCTGGCAGTATGGCCTGGAGATAAAGGTGATGTACCTACGTACTTTTAAACCAAAATCACACAAACCGGTAAGTGTTACTTCTTTCTTGCTGAAACTATTTAAAAGATCACAACTCATTCTACAATCAAAATCCCCTAAAGTAAAATTCGATATTTCGAATTATCAAAATTCCCGGTCTAATGGTAGCCCGCAACATTGACAGAACGATAAACGGAGTCGAATCAATGTTGACGATAAGAATAGGTAGTGAAAATGAAGATCATTGGTTCACCTCCAAACCTATAGGTTACACAGGGCTATCCTCAGACCATGACCATGACCACCATGGACCATGGTCTGTTATGGTTAAGCTAAATGAGCTCGTTTCCGCAAAACTCTACACGTAAGCACACGTGGGGGACTTTCCGCGTATCTTCGCGTATGGACCACTATTGTGAAGTGGGCAAACTTCCCACTATATCATCATCATCCTCCTGCCCTTATCTCACTCTAGGTGGGGTCGGCACAACATGTATAGGCAAATGTCCCATCTTCTTCTTCTTCTATCGTGTGGATTGTGAGGTGAATTACCAACCCCATCAACCCTGGTGTCAGGGTTATAACTGAGCCGCCATAGGCCCCTAACTTGACTCAATGAATACTCGAATGTCCCATATGTAATGTTATTTTAATGGGCTCAGTTTTCCGCATAAACGCAAGTGGTCCATTATGCGTGCACGCATTGACTATGTAAGCCAACGAACTCCTTTCAGAAGCTCAAATACCTCCTGGGATTTTTACAAACTTTGTGACCTGGTTTAATTAAGGGGTTGTGCCCATGGTGTTGCCAATTATTTATTCTAATCTAATCTATCCTACAAGATCCCACTGCTGGGCAAAGGCCTCCCCTTCCTCTTTCCATTTTTCACAGTCCTGTGCGTAATTCTCTCTTATGTAATCAAAATACAGAAAAAAAATATTACTGGTGGTGCTCAAGAGTTCAGAGCAGTTATTCCCTTTATAAAAATGAGGAAGCTCGACAAATTTACACCATTCAACGTGTTTGAGAAACTGGTAATCTTCTCTTGAGAAGATGTGGCAGATCCCGATGCTGCCGATGCCGAGCTGTCATCTACGGCTGTGTAGGTTCAAAAATACCACTACCGGCGCTTGCATAAAAGATCTAACCAGCGTGTATTGAATGGCTTGCATATTAATTGGAGCTCGATAATATTTGGAGCCATTATTTCACGTCTACAACCTCCTTAGCAATGAAGGCAGCGTTCAATCTGCCACCGCTTAACCTGCATGTAATCAAGAAAACTATGTAAAACAGCTATGCTTCGAGCTAAGGGAAGGAGACTAACGACAGTTATGACAAATCTCAAATACCTTTTGACTAACCCTGCCATGGTGATAACGACGCCATGATCAGGACCCACAACTTATTGAGGTACTGTAATTAAGTACTACAAGGTGGCTATAGCAGAAAAGAGAAAAAACACGGTTTGGTCTGAAGTACTAACTTAACCTATACCCATTCGCAATGCGGATCAGATATGGTTTGCTGTGGCTCTAGACAAAATGTCTTCCCATAGACAGGTTTATGCGGAGGTCACCCTATGATACATACTGGTGGCGCATGGAATCGAACTTGTATGTATCATTATACACGACACGTAATTGATATCTAAGATCGTATTTTTACCCACGACGGAACGGAGCAGGTATATGCGTTTAGGGTGAGAGATGTTTGTGTGTGCGTTTGTGCAAAGTAATGTTATGACTTATCTTCTAAACTAATGATCCGATTTTGATGCGGTTTTCAATAACGGGTTTGTGTTTGATGAGTTCATGTTATTAGATAGGTGTCATGTGTGTAACTCACTAGGGGGCGCCACAATATTAGTGTTTAGAGTCAATATTATTCGAAACGCCTCTTCAATTTATAATAGCAATTTATTTGCAATAGTTTTTATTAGTTAATTGTTTTTGACACGCGTTTTTTTTTCGGTTCCATTGATTACACGTAATTACGACGAACACGGTGCTGTTTCATTGCTACCTAAATCCCTTAAAAATCAGTAAAAAGCCATATCAGGCATATTCATGGTCCATCGAGCCGGATTTCAGAGAAGATTATAAACAATAAATTGTAGATAAATTAATACGAAGTGATTGGCGAATAAGTATTAAAGAAAAATCAAGATCGACTATAAGTGGCACGTGGATTGTGTGGTCAAGTGAATCAAATTCATCCAATTAATCCTCATTTAATTCATAAAGTTGAACCCATCACTCAATAATCAGGTAGTATTAAGTAAAGCAAAGTGTTGTTAATTACGGTTAGTATAATTTTAATTAGATTTATTACCCACGACGGGACGGAGCAGGTATATGCGTTTAGGGTGAGAGATGTTTATGTGTGCGTTTGTGCAAAGTAATGTTACCACCTATCTTTTAAACTAATGATCCGATTTTGAGGCGGTTTTCAATAACGGGATTGTGTTTGTTGAGTTCATGTTCTTAGACAGGTGTCATGGCTGTAACTCACTAGGGGGCGCCACAATATTAGTGCAAAACAATGTTGCAATATAATCAAAACGAAATGTCCGATTACAATTCTGTTTTCAGCAATGTGTACGTGGTAGCTTAATAGACGCGTTTTACCTGAAATAAAACGCATATTAAACTACTTACCTTATTAGAAGCTTATATATATTGAGATAGGCACATCCGTTTCCCTTTGATATTTCGTCTCTTTCTACCGTATATAGCCATCCCTGTCGCACATCCTTACGTCACTAGGCGAGTGGGGGTCTGGCGCGGACGGCGGTCCGCTCAGAAATTGTTACTCATTAAGTCGCAAATATATATACACCAGGCAGGAATAAAAACTAAGCTTCTAATAAGGTAAGTAGTTTAATATGCGTTTTATTTCAGGTAAAACGCGTCTATTAAACCACTTGACCGTTATTAGAAGCTTATATATATTGAGACCTGTTTGTTATCGCCTGGTGACTAAGCAGCTAAGCCAATGTGATGAAGTGATTAAAATTAAAAACAGATGTGCGAACAAAAGAAATCATTTAATTAATAATAAATGTTGATGTACAACATTCTATATGATTATACAGTAAATATTTTAATTACATGAAAATTAAACCAACTTGAATGCAAAGTTGTTAAGCAATATTTAACATCATAGAGTAATTGATATTAAAAAAGAAAACATTTGAATCATGAAATATCAGTGTCCTTACAATACTGTTTATGATACAGCAAAAATATTTAGGATAATCAGGTTACAGGGTTAAATAAAGTAGTAACATTTGAATTATTTGAATTGGAAATCAAAACCTCCCGGTAATAGAATTTTTGAAACGTGTTTACCGATCTCCAATTTCCCTTAGCTAATATCTCATCAAGGGGGAAATTATCAATCCAGTTTCTAGAAGCTACAGCGGAGCGCACACTTCCAGGTGTAGCATAAATGCCGGCTTCCCTCATTATGGATTTCATCCACCCTGCTATAACTGTACGAGAAGCAGGAGCGGGCGATCCTCGAAGTGTAATAAATAAATTATGTGAATTAGAATTTACACGTCTATCATTAAGAATGCTTATCGTTTTATTTACCCAAAAAACAGGACTCAGATTTAAATTTTCTGGGTTGTCTAGTAATTTCCAACCAGATTGTCTGAAGTTAGCACTGTCGGTTTTTGAACCGAATTCTGGTCGCAAAATAATAACATTATCATTAAGGACGCAGTGTTCACTGTCCACTCTAAGTAAGGTTAGGTCGTGAACCCTACGACCTGAACAAAGCAACAACAATGCTGCGGTGTGTCTAACTGTTTGAAAGATACTATTAACATCCACGGCATAATTACTTAAAAAAGAAGCCAAAACATTTATATCCCAAATAGGGGCTTTATGAGGTTTAACATTTTTCAAAGAAATCGATTTTAGAATATGTTTAACTAAAACATCATCGCTTAGCTTTCCTGACAAGTCAACATTACACAATGTGGAAACGACCGATTTGTGTAAGAGAACGGTATTATAAGATAATTTAAAGTTAATATGTAAATCTGCCAAAAACTGGGCTAAATCTGAACCTTGAGGCTGTGTGGGATTTATTTTGTGTTGGCTAGTCCAATGTAACCAGCGTTTCCACGCAACTTTATATGTTCTTAGTGTAGAAGGACGCCAGGAAGCTTTTAGTAAAGATACTTGACTAGGATTCCATGCCGTTAACTTATCTGACCACCCCCACATTTCCAAATCTCTAGAGTCATGTCCTGGACTTTGGGAGGTGGTTGGTTGGTTGTGGTGTCCACTAGGTACCGTTTCAGGTTCTTCAGCGTGAATGGCGGTGCGATGGCCCTGGATTTGAGGTCTGCCCTCCAAAAGACTTTCTTCCAGCGAGGGACTACGATCAGATAAGTTCCCGAACACTGATTTAGGTGTGTTAAGACCCGAGGGATGAGAAATGGTGGTGGGAATGCCCACGCTAGTTGAAAGTTCCACACCACGCTGAAGGCATCGTGAAACATTGCTTCGTTGTCGTTCAGATCTAATGTCGCATAATTCGCCACTACTCGAGCCCTCTTCGAGGCGAATAGATCGATCACCGGAGTGCCCCATTTTGCGAATATCATTTCTGTGCAACGCGGTAGCAGATGCCATTCTGGAGGATGACGATACCTGGATAGGTGATCCGCATGACAGTTGAATTTGCCGGGTATGTGACAAATCTTGCAATAGATTTGATGTTCGTCTAGAATGCCCAGAACTTGGTATGTTAGATTCATTAGAGTCTGCGATCTGGTCCCGCCTTCGTTGCGGAGATACGAAACTGTCGTTCGGCTGTCTGACTGTATCAGAATTGACGATCGTTTCATACTCGGCGCATTGAGTTCTAAGGCTTTTAGTACAGCCAGCATTTCCTTGATATTGCAATGAAGATTTCGTTCCTCTGGGTTCCACAAACCTGACATGGCAAGGTTGTTTAATTGTGCCCCCCAAGCTAAGTCCGAGGCGTCGGTGGTTAGAAAATAAATTGGCGGAGGGACGTGTATCGGTGTTGAAAGATAATAATTTTGAAGCCACCATCTCATTTCTTCTAACACTTTGCAAGGCAGAATGTACTTTTTCGACGTTACTTGCTTGGGTAACGTGTTTAGAAAATTGAGTGTAACACGATGGTTTAACCTGCCCCGTGGAACGACAAAGCTGGCAAAATTTAAAAGGCCTACCAGACTTTGTGTTTCTTTCAACGTTAACTTGCCTGTCTTTAGCACATGAGACACTTTTCTGAGCACTGCAGCCGATTTCTCTGTGGGCAAGCATTTTTGATTTGTCCACGGGTTCCAGAGAATTCCTAAATAACTTATGCAGTTCTGCGGAACAAGAACTGATTTTCCGTAATTTACTTGAAACCCTAGGAACGCCAGTGTCTCTAAAAGCATGCTTACATGTGTTTTCAAGATTTTCGGGTCTTGATGTGCAACTAGAAAATCGTCTAAGTAGACTATTATCCTCACATGTTTTTTGCGAAGTGTTTCGGCTATCCAGTTCGTGAGGCACGCGAATGTTTTCGGTGCCGTGCTTAGCCCGAAAGGAAGGCACGACATTTCTAATACCTCGCCTTTGTATACAAGGCGTAGGTAACGTCTGTGGGACTTGGCGATAGGAAGGTGGAAATACGCCTGTGATAAGTCTACTTTGCACATCCAGTCCCGAGGTTGGAGGAAGTCTGGTATGCGATACATATTTATTAGCCGAAACGGATCGGTTAGCACATAACGATTCAACAATTGGAGGTTGAAAATGGGGCGACTTGAGCCGTCGCTTTTCGGCACTAGAAAAAGCGGGGATATGAAGCTTGGAGATAGGGAAACTGTGTCTAAGACCCCCTGTTGTTTCATTTGGGAGACGATTGACGACATTTCCTCTGACTCTACAGTGCATAGACGGGTGTCCTTTAGATTTGGCGTCCTGAGAGGGGGATTTAGCCGAAAAGGTATGCGATACCCTGTAATTAATCGTACAACAAATTTTGGGGCACCCATTTCTCTCCAACGATTCACATAATGAACCAATCGGCCGGCTTGAAAATGCCGTAAGTCATGTCCTTTGTCTTTTATTCCCTCTATAGGCAGAAGGTGAAGACGAACGTTTATGTCCTCGATGGTAGGAATGTCGAGCTCTTGATCCGCGAGATCGAAAGGAAGAGCCTCTGTTATTTATACTATGGTCACGTGGGCCGTGACCAGCATAGTGATGCCCTTGCGAAGGGCATTGAGAATGGCAACCACCCTGCGAGGGTTGGTTATGAAAAAAGTGCGTATGAGCACTTGGAGCAGGCTCACAGTAGTGGCCAGATGTACCATGCGATCGTACATTACGAGAGGCTTGACCCTGCGAGGGCTGCCGTATGGCAAAAGTGGACTTTGCTCGCGAAGCATTGCCGCTGCCTGATTTTTTAGAAGGCCAAAACGTTTTTCTAACGCCACCTGCTTTTTCTAATGCGTTCGTAAACGTTTCCGGGCTAAATATGTGAGTATTGGAAGGTGGAATTTTATTTAAAGATGTTTTCACTAGAGGATCGCGAACGCATTTAAGGATTCCATCTCTTCTCATCTCTATAGCCTCAGCTCTGTGGCCACAGACCATTTGTAAAATATCAGCAGATACTTTATGAAAATCCCCTTTTAGAAAGAGCTCCTCGATTTTTTCGTTAAGGCTAATAAGAGAGGCATCTTCGGTTCTTGACCAGGTTATTAAACTACGCAAAGAGTCTAGGAAAGCCTCTTTTTGTTTTAGAATAGCAAGGGTTAAGGCCGCATAAGATTTGTCGGAGTAAGCTAAGTTGCGTAGGGTATCATACGCCATCACCTCTTCGTTTGTTTCGAGCTCCGTAAATCCGGGCGAGTGGTTGTAATTTTTTTGTGTTTCCGCATAACGTACCTCTGACCACGCACTACTGTCGAATCTCTGAACTTCATTTAACATTTTCAAAAATGGTTGGGTAGTTTGAGGGACCGCAGGTTCTTTTAGTCGCGTTTCGATATCAAATTGCAAATCTAAATCCGTAGTAGGATTACACTCGCATGCAGCCGCCGGCACCTGCGAGGTACAACTTTCGTTATAAAGATTGCGGCTAACAACGGAAAACAACGATTCGTTGTCGTCATCGCGGTAATTTTCGTCACAATTCGCAAACTTTTTTCTCAAATCACCCACTTCTTTTGATAATTTTTCTATAATACGACGATCGCGATTTTGTTTTTTAGAACGACGGCGACGCGCCTTTTGTTTCTTCTTGGAATCCCGCGGGGATTCTGAAGAACTAGATGCAGAAGATGAACTACTACTGCTGCTTGAACTCGAACTAGAACTTGAACGACGACGCGTACGTTTCCGTGAAACACCGGATGTCCCAGCAGTAGCTGATTCGTCGTTATCCATTTTACAAAGATTTTATCTAAAAAGATAACAATACGTATGCGAAAAAAAAAGATTTCGTAGAAAAAATTTTACAAGACGGTAGATTCACACTTTAACAGCCGGTCACGAAATAGATACGTGACGATGCAAACAAATTTAAAACGTGCGGCTGTTAAAATATTAATAGACAGCGTAAGAAAAAGAAATACTTACATGAATTGAAGAAATTCAAAGCTACACTTTTATTTTATTTATTTTTTAAAAGTGTTCGACTTTACTCGACGGGAAACTTCAAGCCAATGAGTAACAATTTCTGAGCGGACCGCCGTCCGCGCCAGACCCCCACTCGCCTAGTGACGTAAGGATGTGCGACAGGGATGGCTATATACGGTAGAAAGAGACGAAATATCAAAGGGAAACGGATGTGCCTATCTCAATATATATAAGCTTCTAATAACGGTCAAGTGGTTTAATGCATGTTCCCAAATAATAAAAATTACGTCTTTAACTCACTAGAGGGCGCTACAATATTAGTGAAAAATAGTATTGCAATAATATTAAAACGAATTGTCCAATTTCAATGCGGTTTTCAGCAATGGGTTCGTAGTTGAATGGTGCATAGTCTAAGATAAGGATTATGATATTAACTCACTAGGGGGCGCTGCTATATTAGTGTGAATCGTTTATATTGCAATATTATTAAAATTAAAACTTATTGTCTGATTTCAATGCGGATTTCAGAAATGAGTTCGTGGGTGATTGGTGCATGTTCTCAGATGAGTGTTATACAGGTAACTTTAAACAGAAAGCAACTGTATAATATTTAATAAGTAACTTAATATTATGTGCTAGGATGAATCACACTTATTGTTTTGCGAGATCTAGACACGCGGTAGCGTGTCAAGCCAAGTTAAAGAAACAGAACTGGCGTGCCGCACCGTGTGTAATATTACACGAACCATTTGGAGCCCCTTTTGACCCCCTCATAAATCAAAAACTATTTCACATAAACGTATCAAATTTGGCTCATACATTGAGACTTGCGAAATACATATGCAAGATAATACATTATTATAATACACAAATACAAAACGTACATAAATCCCATATTTGTAAGATTGATAAAATAGTATGTTAACGAATCACACTGTGTTAAACTGACGAATAATTAATCTTCATAATGATCTTTATATAAAATTATTTCCCAATAACTATAAAATGTACTTCTATTTTTGAATGTATAAAAAGTATAAACCTATTTTATTGCTGTAAATACTTATTATAAAAGTATGTAAATGTCAGACATCGTATTTCCGTCCCCACCAAATCCATCATGGCGACGAGGTGGAAAGGGAAAAATACGTTGGCGGGCAGTCTTGAACGAACGGTTGACTAGGCAACTTATGATCGAATAAACGGACAGTTATTTTTGAGCTTATTTCTGCGTTTCTGTTCGAATAACCCCCTGATACCTATTATCAGAAGTGGGATAAGAGCACACGCGCACAAAAATGCCAAAAAGTAAAAAGAATTTACGACGCCGTTCCACCAGCGGAAGTTCATCTGATTATGAACGTTCCCGGTCTAGGCGAAAAAACCGTCATCGGGCAATGAGCAGGGTGTCATCTGTGCGCTCTCGATCTAGGCGCAAGTCTCATCGCTATAGTGAAAGTGAAACTTCATCTGAACGTCAAAGCTCCCGACGTTCCCGTTCGAGGGGCAGGCGACACGGGGAGGACATTGAGAGAACCTCTCGATCGAGAAGACGACGTGGGAGCAAAAGGCGGGCGGTACGTCAAACACGAACTCCATCAGGTGAACCACCGCTTTTGCGAGTTCGACACGAGGATATTTCTAAACAGGCAAGTGTCTATGTATATATATTCTACATTTACCTATTGATTTTCTTTTTTTTCTCATACTATTATTTATGGAGGTTATTTATGAGCTATAGTGCACGGACTACAGTGTATAGAAAGTGCTATAAGCTTTCATATTTAATTATTGGGAGACTGTGACTGTCTAAACAAGAACTTAAACACAAGCTACTCAAACTAGTTGATGTATACGTCCAAACCAATGCTTATCATTCTTTAAAAAAAAATACAATTACGTACTTAGATTATTTCGTATATAATGAACATTTTGAGTTTATAGTTTATCGAAATATATATTTAGGTATATATTTATTTATAACATTGAAATTAAAACTTTACTTCAATGACTATATGCAATTAAAATAGGGTTAAATAATAACAACGACCGTGGTTAAATAATAGTTCGGTTTAATTACAAATTATATTAATTATTTATTATTATTTTTTTTATTCTCCTGATTTATTTTACTTGAGTAAATATCGAATAGTGATGCCCCACTGCGCTGCATTTTCCAGATGTCGCATCAAGTACGGCCTGAAATTAGAAATGTGAGAGAGATGCTGTCGGAATCGAGTGTGCCACCAGTAACACAAGGTGCCGCTAACACCAGACCTTCATCGTGCGGGGTACCACCTCAACATGAATCTGTGAGTTTTGATGTTACGTCAGAGCATTCACAAATAAACAATGTAAGAAACACCTTGAACGATAAAACTTCAAATTTAAATATAAGCATACAAGATCTTTCTACTCTTATACAAACCATTACACAAAATCATACACGTATATCATATGACAAAAATATTTTACCTGTTTTCGACCCTGCACAAAGGAATCAAAGAATTGAATTATGGATAGCGAAGGTAAATGAGTGTGCTAAGATATACAAATGGACTGACGAACAGACAAGACACTTCGCATTGCCTAAATTAGGCGGTCATGCTCAGAAATGGTACGAGGGCCTTCAAACCATTATGTTGACGTGGTCAGAATGGCAGGAACGTTTAATTAGGGCGTTTCCTTCTGAAACAAATCACGGGACATTATTGACGGAAATGTTAGAACGACGTATGAAGATAGGAGAGTCAGTTGACGAATATTATTTCGACAAAATGGTTTTGCTAAATGCTTGCGAAATCCAAGGTAAAAAGGCAGTTGACTGCCTGATACATGGAATCGATGACAGGACAATTAGAGCTGGAGCTTCTTCCGCGCGTTTATACGACCCCGAAGACTTACTTAAATTCTTAAAAGATTTATGTAGAGATCGGGAATCTAGCTTTAGAGCTTCAAGGCCACGAGCTGGTGCAGGCACTTCCAATGATATAGTGTGTTTTAAATGCAACAAACGAGGGCACCGTGGTGCTCAATGTCACACCGCCACGGCTGAACTGCTTTGCTACAACTGTAAAGAAAAGGGCCACCTTTCAAATAAATGTCCAAAGCCGATTGTTAAATGTGAGACATGCAACCGAATGGGACATAAAACTGAAGATTGTTACAGAAATAAAAATAAACAAAACAGTAATAACACGCTGGAAAGGAAGACTTTATTTACACAAACGAACAAGACTGATTCTAAATACCACAAAGAAGCTACAATAAATGGATCAATAAAAACAAAATGTTTTATAGACTTTGGAAGTGATTGCACGCTCATTAGCCAAGAATTAGTCAGAAAACATTCTCTTGACATTCTCAATTCCGATTTACCTACAATAAGGGGTTTCGGGAACACTTGTTATACACCGTTAGGTCGGACGCGCTTTAATTTGTCGTTAGGAGAAGCTTCAGCTGAAACAGATGCCTATGTTGTTGAACATACTATGCTAGCAGAGCCCCTACTTGTGGGTCAAAATTTCACTGAACGTCCTGATCTTCTAATAATTAAAACTAGCGACAGATTGGATATATTAAAACGTGACATACCAATGGAATTTTCAAACATTTTAGCTGAAAATGATATCTGCGCTGAGAAGGTAGTCTTGAGAATTGTTTCTAGCAAAGTGGTAAACAAAATAGATTTTGTAGATTGTATAAACGCAAACAAACCAAATTTTGATGTACTCGTTGAAACAGGAATTCGAAACTTAGAAAATATTAATTATGCAGTACTGGGCGGTATCTATAGTCTGCACGAGGGTGAATGTAAAATTGCTGTGTGCAATCTAAGTGACAAACCTTTACCTTTACTTAAGGGTACCGTTTTAACACGCGCTGAAGTCATTCATTCTGCGGACAACAAACAAAGTCAAAAAGAATTCCTTTGTAATAGAATTACAGACCCATCTACTCTTGCACCAATATCAAAGGACGAAATTAATATTAATCCGGACCTTACACCAGAACAGACAGAGTTAGTTGTTTCTCTAATTAATAAATACAGGACTTGTTTTGCTCAAAACTTATCAGAACTTGGATGCACTAATATTACAGAAATGAACATCGAATTAGAGGATCACACACCGGTTGTTTATAGGCCGTATCGTTTGAGTTATATGGAAAGAGAAGTAGTACGCGATATGGTGAAAGAGTTGATGGATAATGACATTGCAGAGGAATCAAATTCTCCCTATGCAAGTCCAATAATCCTAGTGACCAAGAAAACTGGGGGATACCGTTTGTGTGTAGATTTTAGGGCATTGAACCGTAAAACAAAAAAGGATCATTTCCCTATGCCTAGAATTGATGACCAACTTGATGTGCTTAACGGAAATAAGTATTATACAAGTCTTGATCTCGCGAGCGGATATTATCAGATACCCATTCGTGCAGAGTGTAGACATCTTACAGCTTTTATAACACCGGATGGCTTATATCAGTTTAAGAAAATGCCATTTGGACTTGTTAATTCTCCAGCGGTTT
The DNA here is from genome assembly GCF_024362695.1 of Pectinophora gossypiella. Taxonomy (NCBI): domain Eukaryota; kingdom Metazoa; phylum Arthropoda; class Insecta; order Lepidoptera; family Gelechiidae; genus Pectinophora; species Pectinophora gossypiella. Next base: position 326,840 of record NW_026063260.1, on the reverse strand, counting down.
TCCAAAGGACCATAAACAAAGTATTAGGCAATGCTCGACATGACTCAACTCTCGCTTACATGGATGATATATTGATACCGGGAAAAGATTTTGATCAAGAATTGGAGCGTTTAGAAAAGGCGTTCCAATTATTACACAGTGCTGGATTTACTTTAAATCTTACAAAATGTAATTTCTTTCAAGAACAACTAGAATATCTTGGTCATGAGATAAGCGAGAGAGGAGTCAGGCCGGGAAAAGCAAAAATTGTTGCGGTAGAAAAGTTTCCAACACCTCGTAATGTACATGAGATCCGTCAATTTATTGGTTTGGCCAGCTATTTCCGAAAATTTATAAAGAATTTTGCGATCATTGCAAAACCTTTGACAGATTTAACGAAAAAAACAGAGTACGTGGTGTTGGAATACTGAACATGAAATGGCATTCAACCATTTAAAAGACGCCTTAGTACAACGTCCACTGCTAGGTCTTTATGATCCTAAAAATGAAACTTTCTTACACACTGATGCTAGTAAACACGGTTTAGCGGGGATATTGATACAAAAAGACAATGTTTCAGGTTCTATGAAACCAGTGGCATATTTTAGTCGTAAAACGACTCTAGACGAAGAAAAGTATCATGCTTATGAACTTGAAACATTGGCAGTAATAGCATCACTCCAAAGATTTCGTGTATATTTATTGGGAATAAGATTCACTTTGGTGACTGACTGCAACGCCTTGAGAGCAACGTTTACCAAGCGGGATTTGATGCCGCGTATTGCTCGATGGTGGATAGCTATGCAAGAATACGATTTCGATATCGTATATAGGCCTGGTTCAGTTATGACACACGTGGATGCGCTCAGTCGAAACCCTCAGCCTTGTGTATCGGAAGTCACTCATGATGTAATGCCCTCTATTTTGAGAATCACACAAGAAGATTGGTTATTAAGTCAACAGTTAGCAGATGCGGAAATACAACGTATTCGAAAAATTTTGGAAGACACAGAAAGTACAGACATTAAGAAAAATTACGTTTTAAAAGATAATAAGTTGTTTCGAAAAATTGGAGATAATTTAAGATGGGTTGTGCCAAAAGGAGCGAGATTCCAACTCTGTAAATTAAATCATGACGAAATTGGACATTTTAGTATAGAGAAGACTTTAGATAAAATTAGTAAGGACTTTTGGTTTCCGAAAATGAAAAAGTTTATTAAAAAGTATGTGCGCTCTTGTATAGAGTGTGCGTACAGCAAGGAACCCAGTGGACCTAAAGAGGGACTTTTAAATCCGATACATAAGGTTGACAGACCATTTGATACAGTGCATGTGGACCATTTAGGACCTTTTGTAAAGAGTGCAAGGGGTAATTCGTACTTACTTGTAATTGTGGATGGGTTTACAAAGTTTTGTTTACTCAAACCTCTCAGACATTTGAAGTCTAACCTAACGATACGATCTTTGGAGGATGTCTTTTCGATTTTCGGTTATCCAAACAGATTAATATCGGACCAGGGGTCTTCTTTCACTTGTAAAGATTTCAAAAAGTTTTGTGACAAGTCGAAAATACATCATGTATTAAATGCAGTTGCCTCTCCACGGGCCAATGGTCAAGTGGAGCGGTACAACAGAACGGTCCTTGATGCGTTGACGGCTTACACAAATAATTTAGGGGAAAAATATTGGGATACAGTTCTTGGAAAATTGCAATGGGGAATGAATAACACATTAAACAAGGGGATAGGAAAGACACCCTCCGAAGCACTTTTTGGCATGCCTATGACTTATAAAGGTGAAAACATATTCGCACAAATATTAAATGAAACACGACAGTCCGGATCTTCACTTGAGGACATCCGCCAAAAAGTTAGTGAACATATAGAAAAAGACCAACGTGCTCAAAAATCTAGGTATGATAAACATAAAATAAAAGCTAGAGTTTACAAAGAGGGTGATTTAGTTAAGTTACTAAAACCAATTGGTAGTAACGACGGTAAAAGTAAAAAACTACTTCCAAAATTTACCGGACCCTATAAAATCACTAAAGTTTTAGAATGCGATCGTTACGAGATTTCCAGTATTCCAGGTTCAAATATAACCCAAAAAGCTTACTGCAATATTTGGGCTGCAGACCGTATAAAACCATGGATAACAATACACAGTGGTTGTGACTCCAGTAATACCAGTGGAAGTAGTGACCATGATTGATAGATTTGATTTTGATTCATTTGTGCAAGAGTCACAAATAATACGTTTAAGTAATACTTACAATTATATATAACTCTATATACATACATAATATACTACACACGTAATCAAATCGTTAAGGTGTAATAAAATTGCTTATTATTAGTATAATGAAGATTGATTAAGATGAGCGTTGATAGAGCCGCTCCATATTAAAGCTGAGCGTTGATAGAGCCGCTCTGTATATTCAAGATGAGCGTTGATAGAGCCGCTCTGTATGTTAAATTTGAGCGTTGATAGAGCCGCTCTGTATATTAGTGTTGATAGAGCCACGTTTTGTTGAATACTTTGATTTATATTTAAGAAATGCCTACTTGTAAGGTAATAAGTTACTAATAGAGATAACACTTTCAAGCATAGTTTATAAGTAAAATGTTATTGAGAATTGTATATCGATTTCCTAATGATTATCGAATGATTTAAACATTATACTTATCTTATTCATCTATACAATACGTCCCTAGTGTAAAATTTATGTTGTAATTATAATATGTTTGTTTGCCATTGTTATCCCGATCAAAGTTTGAGGACAAACTTAGTGTCAGGAACGGCCGAATGTAAGATAATACATTATTATAATACACAAATACAAAACGTACATAAATCCCATATTTGTAAGATTGATAAAATAGTATGTTAACGAATCACACTGTGTTAAACTGACGAATAATTAATCTTCATAATGATCTTTATATAAAATTATTTCCCAATAACTATAAAATGTACTTCTATTTTTGAATGTATAAAAGTATAAACCTATTTTATTGCTGTAAATACTTATTATAAAAGTATGTAAATGTCAAACATCGTATTTCCGTCCCCACCAAATCCATCATGGCGACGAGGTGGAAAGGGAAAAATACGTTGGCGGGCAGTCTTGAACGAACGGTTGACTAGGCAACTTATGATCGAATAAACGGACAGTTATTTTTGAGCTTATTTCTGCGTTTCTGTTCGAATAACCCCCTGATACCTATTACATATGTGTTCTAAATTTCATAAGCTTATCTCAAACGGTTATTTAGATATTAATGTCCAAAAATCCTCAATTTTATCATTGACTGACTGACTGACTGACCTATAGATCAAAATTCTAACCCAGTTCCAGATGACCTAGAGAGTTAAAATTTGGTATGCTGATAGGTAATTAGATGAATACAAAGGAAAAAATAAGAAACTGGCAATTTTTAAATAATTAGATTCTATTATGAACGTTTAACATAAATACCTAATTAGTGCCTGTACCTAACTATAGATGTAAATTCTTACATCTCAGAATCAGTAAGTAATCAAAACTCATGACTGCGGGTCTTTATGTGGTAGGTATGTTGATTAACTAAACATATAACATAACATATAATCACGCCTATATGCCCTATCGGGGTAGGCAGAGCACTAAGTACTTTTAGTTTTGAAATTGTCTTTTTAAAAGGACCTACGGCGTTACGAGGATATGTTCTAAGTTCTAAACCTACAAGTATTTGTCGGTTATTATTTTATATTTCCGAAAATTTGGATTGTTGGTAGAAACTAGCGATCGAACATAATAATTCGTTGGTAGGTTTATAAAAACTAGCCAAGACAGACCTTAGGCTACAATTTAGAACTTGCGAAGGCTATAATTCATAATTTTATGAAAACTAGCCAAGACAGACCTTAGGCTACAATACATTATCTTATGTTATAAGAAGTTATGATATGTTATACTGTTACTTATAAATAAATTTCAGGACTGACCATTGAACTTGGCACCCATTTAGATCTCACTTCTTTTGTCGTTGAAGTCGACAACCAAGGCATTTAACATAATATTGAACTTGGCTGTCGTTTCACATTTATGTTTTTGATTGGATCTTACCTACACAATATATAGATTATAATTCGTATATGCTCTCTAAAAAGTCTGAAATAAAATTAAGCAAAATTAAAAATTTTGAAAAAAACCCACGACGGTAAAGTTTCATCAAAAAAGAGTAAAATAACTCAAAACCCCCGACTCAACCCAAATATTATGTAACGAAATATTATATTAGACTTAAAAATACTTTCTAAAAAAGAGTTGATATCTCGAGACATCGGTAATAGATATACTTAAGTACCTAAACAATGAATATGGATGTTTACAGTTTTTTCCTAACGTGTCTGTTTCTCGAAGATATCCTTAAATGTAGCGATAATAATTTTACCATAATACATAACCGAGGAATATCCGTCGGGGGCTGCCATTAACCCAGCTAAAGTTTTTCTAGTGACGTGAATACAATTATTGAAGAATTGTAGATGTTTAACGACGATTTAAAATACACTTATGAGTATGATTAAATTTTTGTTGAAATTTTATATAGAAAACGGAAACATGTTATGAAAATCAACAAACGGGCTGCAGACTACTTTATTTTGTTTAAATCACTCTCGCTAGCTATAATGAACACCGGTGCAGTATCGTTTTTTCTAACATGGATCTTGCAGTGCTTAACCCAGATGAATTGGTAGTTTTTCTCCTTAGCTGCTATCTTGACTTTGTTAAATAAAATTTTGCGGTGCGGGGTCAAATGATCATTTATATATATACGATCCTGGCAATCCATCTTCAGAGCTGGTACATCAGCTAACTTCAGCTCCTTTTTGTCTTTGGCTCTAGCCACTGCCATGAGGTCGTCCTTTACGTAGCGATTATTAATGGCGACAATAATAGATTTTTGTTTAGGGTCTTTTGTTGGTACTCTGGATATATAATTTATTTGCGATTTGGGTACGCTGTACCCAATCGCCTCACAAACAGCTTCGAAGATTATAAACAGATTCTCTGACTTCTTCACCGGGATGCCTTTGATCTCAACATTATTCATTCTATTGCGTTGCTCTCTATCAGCCGCATCGGCCTTAATCGCAGCAAGCTCCTCGGTGACTGTATCGAGGGTCTCGCGTAGCACCTGGATTTCTGAGACTCTCTCTCCCAAATCCTGAATTTTGGCTGCTTGTTCCTCGATGCTAGCATGAGCAAATTCACACGATGTTTTGAGATCCATAATTTCGGTCTTGATGGTCTTGATGTCATCGGTTAGTGCAGGAAGACAGCACAGTTGATTTTTTATACCTTGAAGCTCCCGCATCAAGGCAGCCAAAGTAACTTCAGAGGTAGTGCCATCATCCTTCGCGGCATCCGCTGGCCCCGATCCGTCCCTCGGTGCTGGGCTAGCTTTACAGCGAGCACAACACCACACGGCTTTACGCTCCGAGCCTAACTTGCGATAGCTCGATTCAGATATCGACGAGCAGCAAAAACCATACTGTTTACCGCAGGCACTACATTTTACGCCATCGTTACAAGCTTGCATGCAGGCTGCACACTTCATGACGAACCGACAAAAAAAAAGACAAAAGAAAAATATATATATAAAAAAAAAACTATTAAACTACCAAAGGTTGACAACCACTGAAAATTCACTGAGAGCGGACGTACGTGTTGCCTACTTGAGTGCTCACGACGAACTGGTGAAAATGATATGATCGCTAACGTTTGGCCATATCATGAAGTAATCATGCATTTAGTTGGTCATATCGTTAAACGTTTTGTGTTCATTGATCTGGCCAAACCACATCATGATGTGGCCAACGAATGTTGTTCTATTTCATGAAATACGACCATTTCATGAAATACGACCATTTCATGAAATGGTCGATCATTTCATGAAATGATCAATTCTATGATATGGCCACGATATATACAGTTCCAGGACAGGACACAACACACGCTTCCCATAATGACCGAAAAGAAGGAATTAATAAAAAAAAGAGGCAGCTTCAAGGGACGTTTGACAGCATTCTCCAACTATTTAAATACGTTGGATATTCCTAATCTAGGTACGTCTGGGGCAAGCGAGTTGCAATTGCGTCTTGGTAAGATAGATGGTTCACTAATGTTTTACAAAAAACGTATAACAAATAATCATTTTACAAACAACGTTTGGAAAACTAATCATTTGACAAACTTTCATTTCGCAAACATATTACTTTAAAAACAATCATATGACATAATACAGATTCCGCAAATGTTTTACTTAGAAAATAATTCAACTGTTAAAATATTATATTTAAAATAATCACATGACTAAATAATTCGTTTGCCAAACTGGTGATTATACAAAAAGTTACAAGATAAATTATTTTTTTTTTAAATAACTATTTTTATGTAAAGCCGTACAAAAGTCGGTATTTTAGAATAATTTTATTGTAGTACCCACTTATTGCCGCACTATTTCGTTTATTGCACTGTCTTTTAAAATAAGTGTGACTGACGCGTATTGTATTTTTTTAACTATAGTAAACAGAGAAAGATTTTTGTTGATTAACATAGATTTTGGTTATTACAAAAAGTTAGAAAATAAATTATTACTTAGTTTTTAAAAATAACTATTTAAACTCTTGAACAGATTGTTTATAGGCCAGAAATAATTTTGTATTAATACTAATACCATAGAAACTTAAATCTTTTAAAAAAAATCATATTACGTGAATTTAGTAAAATAAGTAGAATTCGGTTCTGGCACTCGCCGGCCGCTGCCGCGGCACGCTCGCTTCGCTCGCTCGGCTCGTGCGTTGTGGTCGCAGTTCTAACCTAACCTAACCAAACATTGGAAAATAAATGATTATTATAATTATTTAACTTCTTTATTATTATTGGACTTTCATGCATGAACCCAAAGTAATGATATACACGTACTTAATAGCTTACTACTTTCTTCTAAAATGATCTTTTTTCATACGTTTTTTGTTAAACTATAGTAAACTGAGAAAGATTTTTGTTGATTTACATAGATTTTGGTTAATAAAATATTTACCAAGCAATGCATTTTGTCAAATGTTATTTTTGCTTTACGTTGTTTTGCCATCTAACATGTTTATAAAATAATCAATTTGTAAATTTATGTTTTAGCGTAATAATTATTTTTTTTGTAAATATATTGTCTAATGAGTAGTTTATTAAACAATAGTTTGTAAAATGATACATTTATCAAATATAGTTTTGACAAATGTTGTTTTTCAAATGAAAATTTATTATTTGTTTTTTGTCAAATAATCGGACACCGTATTTTCATAACACCATTTTCCTATTTACCTACCTTTACATATGGTAGTCAAAAATTTACGTTTCAGTGGCGCCCTTCTTGGTAAAATTGTCGCTCTGTACAACCATTTTAGAATATAAGTGGTGTTGGCATAAACTTTAAGATTAAATTTAGTGAAAACAGTGTATTTTTTATTATTAAAAGTGATGGGACTTTGTGTGAATTGTTTGTGTTTTGTTTGCATCTTAGGTTAAGTTGTGTTTGTCTTAGTATAAGTAAAGTTCTAGGCCTCCTATGAGACCTAACTTAATCACTTATTTTGTTTTGTGTTTTATTTACAATAAGTTTAAACCCAATTTTATGGCCTAAATGGTCTAGGGCTTATTGTCATTTTTACAACTACATGTGTTTTTTTTAACCTTTTTATGTAAACTACAGGTTAAAACATATTTTGAACATTTATTTGATGCTTACTAGCAAATTTTTTTATGAGTATTGAGCTTTTTGTTAAGATTTGGACTACTAATACCAATAGTATATTCAACAATTTTTTTTTACTATTTGTAAACATAAGGATAAAAACAAACAATTTACCATTTAATTTTTAAATCAATTAATATTACTTTCATAAAACATAAAGGTAGTATTTATTGATACATTTATAACAGGACATTAGTTAAAAAATTGATATTCATCATCATAATATTGATAGTTGTGCCGCTGCTTGGCAAACATTTTGCTTATTTGTTTTTATAGAAATAATTATAGAACTGTCTTTCATCATCAACTTTATTGAGTATTCAGTAGTAAATTTCCTTTACCATCTTTGCATATGGAATAATATATTACCTTCAACTTGAAAATAAACATTAAAAATAAACATAACCTTCAACAAACAAAATTAATTTAAAAACTGTTGTTTCTTTTATTATTTTGAAAATTATTTACAGGAATAAACTGAGAATTGATGTTGTGTGATAATTACAGTTATTTGGTTTATAATTTATGAACATTTTGTACATATGGTATAGAAATTAAGTTTTGGAGGCAGACGGGTACATTTTGAGATATAAATTTACTTCAGTTTACTTCAAACCTTTTTCAATTTTGGAATTATAACTCTGAAACACAACCATGGATATCCAAACTGTCTATTTACATTCACTGCTCCGTGATGAATTAATATATGAAGTGAGTATTCGTGCAGAAGCACCGGCTGATACTGTTCTCAATTTGAAGAAACAGCTTAGGGAGTTGATCACTGGTTTCTCTCCGGATGAAATAATGGACGATGAACGAAAACCACAGGCAGAATTCCCAATCATCACCGAGAAGCTGAAGGAGCTGCAGGCAAAACTTGATTTAGCAGTGAAGTCTGGGGAACGTCATCACCTTATGCGTGCTAGGGCTTTGTATAATCATCTTCATCACCGTCTTGAGCGTGTAGTATGCACGGAGTCTGTCGATAGGGACATAAAATTGAAGCTGAATAAAAATCTTATAGCTTGCGGTCACTCATTGGAGAAATTGTTGTCAACAAAAAACGTCATCGACCCAGAAGAGGAAAACAGGGGAAAAGGGACAAATGGTTCAGCAATTAATCTCATGAAATGGAATATTAAATTCAACGGCCGTACGAGTCCACATACGTTCTTGCAATCCATAAGTGAACGCGCCTCAGCGTTCGGAGTTAGTGACAATGTACTTTTCAGGTCCGCCTTTTGTTTCTTTTCGGACCAAGGTCTTCTATGGTTCAGAGGTGTTAAGGAGCAGGTATCGTCTTGGCAGGAATTAAGTGAGCTTTTAGTCCAAGAATTCGCACCCGTTGATTTTGATTATCGTTTGCTGGGGGAGATTAGAGCTCGCACCCAAGGACAGGATGAACCAACACACATCTATTTTGCAGTCATGAACTGTATGTTGTCACAATTGAAACGACCACTTTCGGATAATGACAAATTGGAAATTTTAACGCACAATATTAGGCCCGTTTTTAGAGAGCAGTTAGCATTGCACGACGTAGCTACGATAGCTGAACTTAAGGAAAAATGCCGTAAAATAGAATCTGCGCGACAAATGACACAGCTGTTTGTCGAACCATCTAAGCAGTCTAGTTTGAATAATGATTTCGTGTATAAAGGCAAAACGAAACCAGTAATGCCCGTCAGCGAATCCGCCGATGTTAGGGAAACGGAACAGGTCTCGGCAGTTCAGGCACAAACTATTAGGCAGCGACACCCGCCAACAAGTAATGAAAAGCCTAGTAGTTATCCTAATACAAAATCTGCGGCTAACAAATCAGTTTTTTGTAAAAGATGTAAGGTGTCTACTCACTCAACCGCAAGGTGTAGGGACAAGGCAGTCAAATGTTTCAAATGCGGTCATTTAGGGTTTACGGTAAGGTCGTGCCCTAAATGTAACAACCCAAAAAACTAGGTTGCTCGGACAATAACGCCGACCCTCCATCGAAGGTCGAAGATGGAGATTGGAAACGTTGGTTACAGTTAGTAACTAATTTTTTTAAGCTGAACAACGTAGCTTCCGTTTTGTTCGAGCCCAATGAGGATGACGTTCGACCATATTTAAAACTTAATGTCCTGGATTTGACAATATATGGATTACTGGACTCAGGTGCAGCAATTTCAATTTTAGGAAATGGAGCACATGCATATTTTGAATCTTTAGGTTTTACAGTGCAATCTGGGAAAGAAACTAATGTTACTGTTGCGGATGGTTCCCAGTGTACCTCAATAGGATTTTTAATGTTGCCCATTACATTTAATGGGGTAACCAAAATTTTGAAGTTTTTTATAATACCCAGCATTAAGCTAAATGTTATTTTAGGCGTAGACTTTTGGCGGGCATACAATTTAATGCCAGAAATTTTTGAAAGTGTTTCCTACATGAGAGGTCCACAAAAGTTTTTAGAAATGCCAGTCAACTCTATACAAGCTTATCACAGTCTTCCCAATGAACACAAGGAGTTAGCGGAGCTTATGATAACCAAATTTCAAGACATTTCTTTTGAGCGCAAGGGTTTAGGTAGGACGCATCTTACTCAGCATGTCATCGACACTGGGGTTGCGCCACCGGTCAAGTGTAGACCTTATCCCATGTCACCGGAAAAGCAGAAGGAACTACATAAGGAATTGGACAGGATGCTGGAGCTGGACGTCGTCGCTCCGAGCGAGAGCCCTTGGAACAACCCGGTCCTTATGGTTCCTAAAGCTGACGGTACATGGCGATTTTGTCTGGACTGCCGGAGGCTCAACTCTGTGACGAAAGGCGATGCTTATGCCATTCCCTACATACCCCAGATATTGGATAGCCTCAAGAATGCCAAGTACATCAGTTCTGTGGATTTTAAATCGAGCTTTTGGCAAATTCCACTCGACCCTAGCTCACAGGAGAAGACGAGTTTTACAGTGCCTGGTAGGGGGTTGTTTAAATTTAAAGTTATGCCATTCGGCCTATGCGGAGCTCCTGCTCGCCAACAACGGCTCATGGACATGTTGTTTGGACATCCTTTCTGCAGTGACGTAACTAAAGGCATGATATTCGTGTACATCGACGATATAATAGTAGTTGCTGAGGATCTAGAAACGCATATACTCCTTTTAAAAAGGCTTCACGAAAGAATACAGAGCGCCAATTTAACGATTAACTTTGAAAAGAGCAAATTCTTCCGTAGCTCTTTAAAATATCTGGGTTATGTAGTGGATGAGTTTGGCCTTAGGACCGATCCCGATAAGGTTCGTGCTGTTCTGGAGTTCCCGGTACCCAAAAATCCGAAAGAACTAAAAACCTTTCTAGGTGTTTGTTCTTGGTACCGTAGATTTATCAGGAATTTCTCCACCATTGCGGCACCCTTACACGCTCTTACCAGCTCAAAAACTAAATTTATTTGGAACCAAAACGCAGAAAATGCTTTTGTTACTTTAAAAAACACATTAGTTTCAGCTCCAATTTTAGCCTGCCCTGATTTTAGTAAACCATTTTCAGTTCACTGCGACGCATCGAATTATGGCGTAGGAGGTGTGTTAGCGCAGAATATTGATGGCCATGACCGCCCTATCGCTTATATCAGCAGATCCCTTAACAAAAGCGAACGTAACTATAGTGCTACCGAAAGGGAGGCGTTAGCAGTTGTGTACGCGGTTGAAAAATTTGAACCATATTTAGGTAGTAGACCATTCACCGTCGTAACCGATCACGCTTCGCTTAGGTGGTTCATGAATTTGGAGAATCCTACGGGACGCTTAGCTCGTTGGGGTTGTAGGTTATCCCAATTTAATTTTACAATCGAGCATAGGAAAGGGAAGGATAATGTCGTCCCTGATGCCCTCTCACGATTGCTGCATGTGGATGCCATCGATGCTCCAAATGCAGGAACCGGTGATGAGTGGTATGATAAGGTTTATTCTGGTTGTTGTACGGCTTATCCTAAAAATTATCCCAATTATCGCGTCGAAAATGGTACTCTTCTACGATACAGCAAGGGTAAGTATGCCCTGACTCAGGAGTTTGATTGGAAGGTTGTTGTGCCAAAGTCAAACCGTCTGCAGGTCATGTCCGAAAACCACGAACCACCGACCTCGGCACACCTCGGGGTGTTTAAAACGCACCGTAGGTTGTGTTTGAGGTATTTCTGGCCAGGAATGTACCGCGACGTGCTTGATTTTGTCAACAAATGCCGTATTTGTTCTGCTTATAAGCACAGGACCAAACTCACTCCTGGGATCATGGGTCAGCCTAAGCAGTGCTATAGGCCGTTTCAAGCTGTATCCGTAGATTTGGTAGGACCTCTTCCACGATCACGTTCGGGTTACATGCACCTTTTAGTAGTAACATGCTGTTTTTCAAAGTACACCATGTTATTTCCACTTCGTCGAGCGACTAGTGCTGCAGTAGCTAAAAACTTTGAGAATTATGTGCTTCTAGCTCACGGGATTCCTGAAACCGTAATTACCGACAATGGGGTTCAATTCACGGGATCAGAATTCAGTGGCCTTCTCAAGAAGTACAATATTCCACGAGTTCACTACGGGCCTAGGTACACGCCACAGATTAACATGGTGGAAAGGTACAACAAAACAGTCATGACAGCCGTTTCGTCTTATGTAGCTGACGATCATAGGACATGGGATCTTCATTTATTTAAGGTGCAGTTTGCATTAAATAGTGCGGTGAACGAAACCACTGGGTTTAGTCCTTTCTTTTTGGTCCATGGCCGGGAACCAATTATTAACGGTTCTTTTTATAAAGATGACAATAGGGAATACGAGGTCTCTATGCCAAGGGACGAGTATGCGGGTGAATTTGGGGTCCTTCAGGATATCTTTGAAAAGGTTCGGGTTAATATAGAGAAGGCTCACGCGACGAACGCGAAGTACTACAACCTGCGACGCCGTAACGTCAATACTTTGCGCGAGGGTCAAGTAGTGTGGCGGAAAACGTACGTACAGAGTGACGCCGCAAATTTTAAAGCCTCGAAACTTGCCCCAAAATACGAGCAGTGCGTGATTAAAAAGGTCTTATCACCCTTAGTGTACGATTTGGTTTCATGTGGTGGCAAGAACTTAGGTTCTTGGCATATAAAAGATTTAAAAATTTAATTTCCAAATTGCCCTGTGTTCCCCTAGTCATTTTTTTTTTTTAAAACAAAATTTACCGGCTTGGATCATTGTTTTTGGCTCAATTTCTAAATTTACATTTATAAAAATAGTAACAGTACTTTATCATGGTTAGCTTCATAACATTTTATTAAATTAGAAAAATAAAACTGGTGTGCTTACTTGTGTCGTAATAGACCTAGTAACAACCTATTTATAACTATCACGTTTTTTAATGTAGTCTTTTGTTCTAAAATTACTAGATTTACATATAAATGTTTTATGTTTAATGTTTTTTTTAGTGTGTTTATGAGTGCTCTGATAAAGGCCCATACACACTAGCGTCTGCAACGCAGCGTTTTTATGAACGCCCACTTTAGCGTTTCATATTTTTATGTTTTTTTTTTTTGTATAGGCGATTATAGCCAAGTTTTAAGTATAGTTTTTTCATGTTGCTCGTGTCAACATTTTTTTTAGGCATTATAGTAGCCATTTGTTAGGAATTAATTTTTAGATAGGGAACCTTATTAGGTTACTCTTTGTTGAATTTTTTTCTCTTTCGACGGAGCGGGTAGTGACTCCTTAAATAAGCCTCTAACAACTGTTGTTTTGTTTTTTGTCTTTGTCTTTAGAATTGGGGTATCGAGTGACACTATAAGAGTCGTCAGCTCAATCAGGGGTATGAATGTGGGTAACATCCAGTGAAATGGATACTGGGTGCTACTATATGAAAGAAGTGAAAGGTGATTAATGAATGGCGAAGAATAACAGGTCGGGGTAATTGTTGTGCTTAGGGTTGTGCTGTTTATATGTTGGTTTGTGCTTCGTTACGTTTTTTTTATGAATTGTTTTGTCGTCTCGTCTTTAGAGACAGTTTTTTTTTTAAATTTAGACTGGTTGTGCGCTCCAGGCTCTATGGCTGAGGGCAGCCGTGTTTCTCACCCAGTTCGAAACCTCTCGTGGGTAGGGGGGTATTGTAACGAAGCATTTCGGACCAACGAGCCTTGTAGCGACATCTTGTGGTTTCTGACGATATATCGTTGTTTTATATTTTACCCGAAGGGCATCACAGATGGCGCTGCAAGGTTATCGATGGGCCCGAACATTTTAATAATTTTCTTTTGTTCTAAATTATTATATTAAAATTATCTGCAACATTTATTTTTGATATATTATAATTATATTGTTTAAATTTTGGGATCAAACAAGTCGATCGATTGTTGTCGTTGATTCGGCGAATTTATGGTTTGGTAGATTTTATTTTGGTTGGCAACATTGTTGGTTCGTGTGTCAGACTGACAGCTGGCTGAGCTGAGAGACAGGTTATGGAAAGTGAGGACGTCGCGAGAGCGCCGGAGACTCCACTGCCGTAACTATAATGTGGGCAAATTAAAAGCCACGATTTATCGGCGACATCAAGAGCCGATGTCTCAATTTAAATAAACAACTTAACCGAGATGGTGAGTCCTCGCAATTCTTCGTGCATATTTTTGCACCAACTTTGTGATAACCTCGAGGTCCTTGTTTTCAGCAACATCACTGAAATCCCATCGCCTAAGGTCCAGTGGGTGGGTTTAGGTTTCATCCGAGCGATGCCCAACTATCCCGGATGAACCTGTAAGTTATTTTCTTTGTTTTACACTCGTGAGTTGCATTGCCACGCTGTCAGCTGAACCACATGCTAATCATTGCCATTCCTTGTTGCAGATGGGGTTTTTTTTTTAAAGTTTTGAGTTTTTAATTGTTTTAACGTTTTTTCTTTAAAGTTTTAACGTTTTAATTTTCGAACGTTTTGCAAGTTTTAATCTAAGAAGAAGTTTATGATTGGATTAGACTATTTCAACAAATTTTGTGAATGAAGATTGCTACTGTTTTCTTCTGCGTTTGCAAGTTATTTCAAGCTTCATTTCGGCGGAGCTTGCCTTGGTTGTTTGCACGTCGAAGCTTTCCTTTGTGCGGCGCGCATGTGGATGTGCCGCGCCTCTCCTTTTGTCAACACACCGGATAAGGCCCGGTGAAGGTCTGCGAGGTTGACCGGTGGACGTGCAGCCCGCCAGCTGCGTAACAGTTGGCCCGCTGCGCCGCCATCGTCCAGCACGCCCTGGCCTGAGCCGGCCTCAACTCATCACCTGTACGGTATTCCGGAACGCCTCAGGTAGGCCTGATAGTCGGAGGTCCTCGAGTAAGTGAGGTGCCTACAGGTGTACGGACAGTGTTTTTAAATATAGTGATATCCCATGGTTGTTACGGAGTGACAATTAACCTGACGGACCAAAGCGCGACCTGTCTCCCTCCGTAGGGTTTTTACCTGCCCATGGTTGTACTTTAATAATTATAATTGTAAAATATACATTGTACAAATTCAAGGGAGTTTTCTTTGTCTCATGCTCACCGGTCTATAACATCTAGCTGTGCCCTTCAGGTAAACACCACTTTATAAATTTCTGAAACATATCTGTATTTTCATAACACCATTTCCTATTTACCTACCTTGCCTTTATAGGTAGCAAAAGATTTCCGTTTCAATGGGGGGCAGTTTCTTCTGCATCCAGACAGCCTCTGCAAAGCGGGCTGTCCGTTATCCCTAAGTTAAATAGGTGCTTGTTGAGTGGACAGTGACCCGTAATACTGCCCACTACTATTCGAAGGTCATTGCGGTTTAAACGAAGCAGTCGGCGAGTGAAGCTCTTGGATATCATAGGCATGATATCCTTCGACTGTCTGCATGTGGGCAGCTGTGCCCATCTGTCGTTGTGTAGTTGCTGGGTATGGTCCCGTACCCACGAGCGTAACTGACTGAAAGGTATCGGCAGGATTGGTTCGGGTCCATATACCCTGGTGTCTGATCCTCTCCTTGCCAGTTCGTCGGCGGCATCATTACCCAGCGATCCACTGTGCCCTTTAATCCACTGCAGGGTAACCTTGTTGATTAAAGCCATCTTCTGCAGTTCTCTGTGGCACTCGTATATTAGCCCTGAGGTTATGTTGTCACTATTTAGGGCTTGTAAGATAGCTGCGCTGTCTGAGAGGATTCTGATGTCATAACCCTTGACCTTTCTCTTCCTCACTGTGCTGGCGGCTTGAATTATGGCTACACATTCACATTGAAAAATGGAACTGTATTTTCCCAGAGCCACTGATTTTTGAATGTTTAAGTCGAGTGAGAAAACTCCGGCACCCGTCCCTGAGGACATTTTGGAACCATCTGTGTAGATGCGGAGTTCCCTGATGCCGGATTGATCTCGCTCTGTTTCCTGCAGACTTATAACATAGTTTCTTTCTGTAATCTGCGTTTGTGGGATACTGTCACATGGGGCGAGTAAAAGTTTTTGATGTTGTATTGCCCTGTCCAGAATTTTGGTATGTGGGCCTATGCCATTTGTATTCCATATCCCGGTGTTGCGAAGTCTCATCGCTGCCATCGTGGCTTCCTGTTTGACGATCAGGTCCAGGGGTGGCAAGCTCAGAATTACTTCTAGTGCTGCAGTAGGTGTAGTTCTCATGCAGCCGGTGATAGCAGAGCAGGCCAATCTCTGGAACTGCTGTAGCTTTGTAATGGTTGTGCTGAGCTCGGTCCTGGGCCACCAAACGACTGCTCCATATGTTAGTAATGGTTTTATCACGGTATTGTATAGCCAAAGCGTGATCTTAGGTGAGAGTCCCCATGTTTTCCCCATGAGCCGTTTGCATTGCCAGAACGCTATGCAGGCTCTCTCCAGTTTATTTTTCTAGGTGTTTGTTCCATAGCAGCTTATTGTCTAGAATAACGCCCAGGTATTTGACTTCGCTACTTACTTATAATTTTAGGAGGAATTATAAGTTTTAAAATTTTTACTTGAAGTTTGTAGATCTGCTCGAGATATGTTTTAAATGTACGACCGTAACTACTAAGGCCATAAGATACTACACCTTCCACCAATGCTTTGTAAATAGTTATCCTAGTTCGATACGGAATTCTATTTTTGATGACGTAAAATTTTGCCATGACAGCCCGGAGCTTGGCGCATACATTATCAACATGTTGGCCCCAGTTAAACCGGTTGTCAATGGTTAAACCCAAATATTTATGCTCATTAACTTGTTGTAGAGATGGACAATTACAATTTACAAAAGCATTATTTAAAGACAAGTGGAAACAGTCATGACTATGTGCTATTATTTTAACGTCCTTGTATGTTTTGCTGTAACTGGAGTGAATGTGGATGAGTCTGGTTTTTTCTGTATTTAGTACTAGACCTGAGTCATGTGACCATTTACAGATTAGATCAAAATCGTGTTGTAGGTTTGCATTAGCTGTATCCACATTTCTATCGGCGGATACAATACAGGTGTCATCTGCATATTGGTAAACGTTACAGAATTGAATGAGGTTGTTTAGATCGTTTACATATGCTAGGTAGTGTAACGGACCCAATACCGAGCCCTGTGCTGTTCCTTCCGTGACATTTACCTTGTTACTAAGCGCAGTACCTATTTTAACTTGATATGATCTTCCAGCAACATAACTCTTACACCACTCCAAAACAGGTCCTCGGACTCCAGTGTCATCAAGCTTTTCTAATAGTGTGTCGTGCCTCAATGTGTCAAAAGCCTTGCTGTAGTCTATAAATATCAGTAACACGTGTTTTTTATCGTCCAAGTACTTATTAATATTATCAGAAAAACGTGATAGGAGCATTGTGGTACTTTTTTTAGGTTGGAAGCCATATTGATTTAGGGACAAGACACCATGTTGGTGATAGAAATTATGTATACGGTCACTAAAGTATTTCTCTACGACCTTATCAACGATAGGTAGCATAGTTATTGGTCGATACTTTCCATAGTCTTTGCTGTCCCCGCCTTTGTGTACAGGCCTAACCAACCCTAATTTTAACTCGTCTGGATAGACACCCGTTTTAAGACTGGTGTTTATAAGGATTGCTATAGCCGCTGACATTTTGTCAGCTATTGCTTTAATGTCCAAAGCTCTAACCCCATCAAACCCTGGCGATTTCCTAGTTTTTAAGGATGTTATGATTTTATGAATCTGTTTATTAGTTGCTTCAGGGCATAACATAGATCTATCCAAGGGTCTTCGATACTGTTTTTCATCTAATAGTTTAATTTTACATTTGGGTATTATTTGTTGAACATTATCTTTAAATTGTTTTGCAAATTCATTACTTATCTGTTTTACTGTGCCATTTTTTCCAAATGCTTTTAAAATTGTATCATCTATTGACGTTGTTATTTTTCCGGAAATTTGATTAACTATTTGCCATTGTTTTTTTATGTTATCTTTATTATCTAATAGTAGTTGTATATAAAATTTATTTTTATGACTTTCAATTATTTTATGTGTTTTATTCCTTTGTTTGTTATACTCTCTTCTTGCTATTTGATTTTTGGTATCTTTTTTCCATTCCAAAAATAAATAATCTCTCTTTTCACAAGCTCTATTTATAGCACTATTTATCCAGGGGTCTGTATTTCGTTTTGATCCAGTTACTTTATGCACATATTTTGATTTTTTGTAGCATTCCAATAAGTTATTCCTAATGGTATTATAAATGTGTTGTGGACACCTCATGTTGTTCAGTGTACTCCAGTCAATATTGTTTAGTTCATTTTTGAGTATTTCTTTATTGATTCTGGGGACATATATAGGAGCAACCTGTATTTGTGGTATTCCATACACCGCAGCGACCGTCACTCTATGATCAGCTAGTACAGTACTGAGCGCGCCCGAGTAAACGTCTCGCAGTCGGGACCGAACAAATATATGATCAATGCAGGATTTAGTTACCAACTCCTTCCTGCATTTAATCCGGGTATAATCGGATATCCCGCCAACGAGGCCGTACCCGGCCAACATGTCCATGTATGATTTCTGTATTGCGTCCTTGCTTTTAAGATCGATGTTCATATCTCCCAGTAGAATCAAGTCGGTGTTCTGTAACGATGACAAAGTGCGTTCAAGTTCTTTTACAAAACAGTGCTCGCTTTTATTTGGTGGTTTGTACACTGCACACACAGATAAGACATAATTTGTTGGCGTTATTATTTCCCCAGTTAAACATTCAAAATGTATAGTTGTTGACTTTTGTGGTTGAAATTTGTGTTTGTTGAGTATAAATAAAATAATACCGCCACTTTTTCGGTTTTTCCTTAGCTGTGTATAACGTTATGCATAAATGTTTTTGTCATAATTTTAATTATCATAATCCTTTTTGCATAACGTTTTTTAGCATAATAGTTTTACTTTCCCATAATAACATCTAGGAATACTGGTTTGATAGGTATAACTTATTTTTGGGATTAATAAATAGATATCCATAATTCTTTTTTAGAATAATAGTGTTTTGTCATAATTTTTACAAGGCATAACAGTAGGTTAGGGTGCGGCGGGGGTGGCCCTTGGGCCACCCCTATGCCGCCAGCATGTTTATCTTACACACGAAAAGTATACTGAATGATACGTTTCAGATTTTTTAATTTTGATACATTTTTTCTTACCATGTGATGTCAGAATTATTGATTACTTACTAAATAATTAATAAATACGTACTTGATTTCACAATCTTGAAGAGCATTTATTTTATTTGACTGACACCTGTGTTTTATTCCTAACTCTATGGACACAGAACGGTCTACTGTAAGGCCGACCAATCAGGGACGGCCGTCGGACAGTTGACAATTTGACAATTGTAAGATTGTGATTTAACAGTTTTACTTCGATAGATTATAATCTGACGAATAATAATACGTTAAATTGTAAGCAGTATATTACGTTTCACAATTTTTCGACAGTTCACAATCTCGCGAGATAGATTATAATCTAACGTTATTTACAATTTTACGGTGACATATACATAGTATATCCATCCATCTGGTATAGATAGCTTATTTTATTGGAAATATTCGCTTCCGTGACAACAATTACATCGATTAAACAATTACATGATCTTACAATTTGCTCTAGTTTACTAAAGTTTTTTAATGTCGATCTTATGTTTACGTGGACGCATATTAGTTTTTGACACTTCCTCGCGGGTAAGTGATCAAGGAAATCGTTGATATTTATACAGTCGAACAGTTCGATAACATTATCTTTTAAATTAACCATTTTTCAAAAATTAAAATAAGGTACCTACATATATTTTTTTTTAATCAAAGGGAAGAAAGAATGGAAACAACTCATCTTTGCCTTCCATTCTGTTTTGTGTGTTACCCCGGCCTGTGTTTGTGAGTGATTTGATATCCTCCTCGCTTCTGATGTGGTAGATTTTCTCCTTCTCAGAGGCACGGGCGAACACTTTTCCGTATTTGCACCATACGAATTTGAATGTATTTTTCAGGTCAAATTTTGCTTTTCCGAGTAGGTATTTGTTACGGACTGTGAGGGCTTCTCGAATGTACACTCTGTCAGATGCAGTTTCTCCTCTCATATTCGGTAGCACGTCTGACACTACAATCTTTGTAGCACGACCCGCTGTTATCCACCGCGCTGCTGTCTCTTCGTCTTTTAGCTCCACTAGTATGGGTCCGGCTTGACCTTTGCGTTCTGGTAGACGTCTGCACATACGCACATCATTATCTATATTTGTCCGTACCTTAAGCTGAGTTCCAATATCTCTGACCATTTCTTGTATGTTTTCTGTGTTTTCCTTGGGAATTGTTGCAATTTCAATATAGGTGGTTAGTTTTGCTTGCTCCATAATCTCTAACCGTTGCTCCAGTGCTGCAACCTTTATATCGAGGTGTTTCTTCTCATTTTTTATTGCTGTTTGTTTCCGCTCTAAGCTTTTTATTTTTTCGGTAGCTGCATTAATACAAACGTCAAACTCATCGATTTTATCGCTCGCATATTTTACCGACTTCAGGATTGCATTAAGCTCCTTTGTTACAATCTTGTGGACTTCTTTGGTAATGCTCTCAAGTATTTTTTTTAGATCTACCCCCACACCTGGCGTTGCCATCTCTTCTTCCTCACCTCCTTCTCCATCATCGTCGAGCTTCTCGTTGACGAAAGGTGGCAGTCGTTGCACTTCCACTCTAACGTTTCTGTTGCTCTAAGTGTTGCAAGTTGTTTTGTGGTAAGACCACTACACACGGTGGTGTCATGGACAACCATATCGCACCTGCTGCAGGCCAATCCCACTTGCTTTTTGGTGATTACTTTTTTGCACTTATTACACTTTGCCATGATGTAGGTAGGTTTAAACAAAAATTTTGGTACAGTAATATACGTGTTCTCTAAGTGACGTATGAGCGAAGAATGATTATGCTTATATATCATTATTGACATTAATTATTATGCTTATAGTAATTATGAGTTTCAAAATTATGCTTAAAAAGTTATGACAAATGAATACTATGCGTAACTAATAATAGGACTAGTAACATTATGCCAAGGTAAATTATTACATAAAAAATTATGCGTAAAAATAGAGAACCGGAAATAACCTATCAAATTCTGAATTTACTAGACCAACATCAAATACACTTCAGCATACACTATATCCCAGGCAAGTACAACAATCATGCCGATCACCTGTCGCGTCATCGCCAACCTCCAGAGTGGCACCTTCTACCGGCCTGTGTGGACATAGTGTTTGCGAAGTGGGGAACTCCAATAATAGACCTGTTTGCCTCCAAGACCGCGCATGTAGTTTACAATTATGTATCTCGAGACCTGACAGACCGACAGGCACTGTTTCACGACGCATTCAGTGTTCCATGGAACTACCAGCTCGCGTGGGTGTTTCCACCCCCGTTCCTAGTCCCCAAAGTATTGACTCACCTGAATCAGTCAACAGGAATATATTTGATGGTAGTACCGCAATGGGAAAAGGTTTTCTAGCGCGCGGACCTCAAAACCCGAGCGCTGGCAGCGCCGTTAACCCTGAAAAACCTGAAGAAACACCTAGTCGACACGTCGACGGGACTCCCGCCTCCGAAGGTAGAGAACATAATTCTCGAGGTTTGGAAATTAGGGGGTGGTCCGAGGCGATAGAAACATGGAACACTAAACAATTATCCTTGCTTAAAAATTCATGGCGCAAGTCAACATTAAAAACATACGAGGTGGCTTGGAAACGTTGGACTTCCTGGGCTATGTCTAAAAACATTAACGCTAATAATCCTACAGGTTCACAACTAGCACAATTTTTATCAGATTTACAATTAATTGATAACGTGTCATACAGTACAATACTATTGCACAAATCTGTGGTTGCTACTTTATGTAATCCAGAAACATCCGGTAACTTAAGTTCTTACGTCCTGGTGAAACATAATAACTAAACCACCCATGTTAGTAAACTTACGTCATTTTTAACTAATTATACAGCGGACATGAATAACCAATTTCAATTATCGCGTCATACCGCAATATTATTACTGCTTTGCTTAGGTAGACGCATTCATGATTTAACTTTACTTACAATAGACCCATCACATTACATTAAATCCACTAATAGCATAATATTTTGGCCTCGGTCGTTCAGCTTATTTATTACAGTAAGAGGCGTGGCCAAACCCGCCTCACGCACAGTTATAGCTGGATGGGTTATTTCATTTACTTATATAAAATTATACTCAAACATTTAATTACACCTTATTTATATCACATTGGCGTTTCTCATTATATGTTCCTGATATATTGCAAGTGACGACACCAGGCGATAACAAACAGGTCTCAAATATAAAGCTTCCAGTGACGGTCTAGTAATTTAATAGCAGCGTTTTACCTGAAATAAAACGCATATTAAAATACTTACCTCACTGGAAGCTTTCACTTTAATTCTGCCTGGTGTAAATTAAGCCAATAAGACAAAAATGGCGCGTGCATTTTACGTTGACTTTATAAAACTAAAAATGGGCGTGCAGCCGCCAGGTGTCGCCACTAGACCGGAAACATATGGATTAAAAGGACGAAAACTGATAAAATACGGCGGAAATAGATACGCTTCTCTCAATATAAAGCTTCCAGTGAGTTAAGTATTTTAATATGCGTTTTATTTCAGGTAAAACGCTGCTATTATGTGTAGCTGACGTTTATTAATTATGGTTATTGCACATTGCTTCCTTATTGTCATTTGTCTGTATGCATGAATTCTAATATTGTACACCTATTTAGGTAGCTGTAATGAAACTAATGTATTACTATTTTCGACCTTCTTAAAAACTTATAGCTTAACAATAAAATTATTTGAATTTGAATTTGCTGTTCGGTTTGGGTGTGAGAAAAATGCTTGACAAAAATTGACCTTCACAAGGTTTACACTCAGAGATAGCTCCTATAATGCGAAAGATTATCAATAGCCTCGTGGAAATGTTGTAGTTCGGACTCCGTGTATACAGATAACACAGGAATAGAATCTTGAACAACTGGTGATGAATGTAATGTAGGTACATGTATACAGTTTTAAAAGTAAAGGCACTTGTGGATAGAAGCCTAATAAATCAGTCAGTAAACTTCAACCGTGGTTTTACTCTGTAGCACTGGCGACGAGGATGGGATTGTGTGGAATCATAAAGTGTCGCGATGCCGATCAGAAAAATCAAGCCGTTCGATATAACCTCCAAACAATGGCCGGCGTATGTACGACGTGTCAACCAATTTATTTTACTCAACGAGATCAAACCCGAATTAAAAGTTTCAATGTTGATTACGGTCGTAGGTGATGCAACGTACAGTTTGATGTGTAATTTGTGCGCGGGCTAATCCGGAGGAAAAATCATACGACGAATTAGTGGCACTTGTACAGAAACATGAAACGGAAACCTTTTGCTACCATATGGGAAAGGTAGGTAAATAGAAATAGGTGTTATGAAAATACAGATATGTTTCAGAAAATTTATAAGTGGTGTTTACCTGAAGGGCACAGCTAGATATTATAGACCGGTGAGCATGAGACAAAGAAAACTCCCTTTGAATTTGTACAATGTATATTTTATATATATTAAATGTACATCCATGGGCAGATGAGCACCCTATGGAGGGAGACAGGTCGCGCTTTGGTCCGTCAGGTGAATAGTCATTCCGTAACAACCATGAGATATCACAATGTTTAAAACACTGTAAGTACACTTGTAGGCACCTCACTTACTCGAGGACCTCCGACTATCAGGCCTACCTGAGGCGTTCCGGAATACCATACAGGTGATGCGTTGAGGCCGGCTCTGGCCAGGGCGTGCTAGACGATGGAGGCGCAGCGGGCCAACTGTTACGCAGCTGGCGGGCTGCACGTCCACCGGTCAACCTCGCAGACCTTCACCGGGCCTTATCCGGAGTGTTGGCAAAAGGAGAGGCGCGGCACATCCACATGCGCGCCGTACAAAGGAAAGCTTCGACGTGCAAACAACCAAGGCAAGCTCCGCCGTAATGAAGCTTGAAATAACTTGCAAACGCAGAAGAAAACAGTAGCAATCTTCATTCACAAAATTTGTTGAAATCCTCTGATCCAATCATAAACTTCTTCTTTTAAACATTGACTTTAACATGACTATTAATCATGAACATTATTAAAAGGAAAATAAACTTTAAAAACATTAAAAACTTTAAAACGTTAAAAACTTTAAAACTGTTAAATACTTTAAAACCCCATCTGCAACAAGGAATGGCAATGATTAGCATGTAGTTCAGCTGACAGCGTGGCAAGGCAACTCACGAGAGCAAAACAAAGAAAATACTTACAGGTTCATCCGGGATAGTTGGGCATCGCTCGGATGAAACCTAATCCCACCCACTGGACCTTCGGCACATGGGATTTCAGTGATGTTGCTGGAAAACAAAGGACCTCGAGGTTATCACCAAGTTGGTGCAAAAATATGAACGAAGAATGGCGAGGACTTACCATCTCGGTTAAGTTATATAATTAAATTATAGCATCGGCTCTTGATGCCGCCGATACATTGTGGCTTTAATATTTGCCCACATTCGGGTTTCGGCAATGGAGTCTCCGGCGCTCTCGCGACGTCCCCACTTTCCAAAACCTGTCTCTCAGCTCAGCCAGCTGTCAGTCTGACACACGAACAAACAATGTTGCCTGCCAAAATAAAAATCTACCAAACCATAAATTCGCCGAATCCAAATTAATCAAAAACTAAACCAAAAATATAATAATATAGTTTTAATAAATGTTGCAGATAATTTTAAATACTTCATTTTGAATAAAAGAAAATTATCGAAAAGATCGGGCCCATCTATAACCTTGCAGCGCCATCTGTGATGTCCTTCGGGTAAAATATAAAAACAACGTTATATCGCAAGAAACCACAAGATGTCGCTACAAGGCTCGTTGGTCCGAAATGCTTCGTTACAAACATCTCGAGCCGCAGCGCTCCGAGATTGCAGAACGCCATATTTTCCGACAAACGCGACAACGACCGGGGGAGTCCTTGTTGAAAACATAATAATATATTTTTATATTTTTAAATATGGAAACACTATTGTCATCGCATTCATTCGTAGAGCTTTCGCTCTGCCCTTCTCTCTATACAACACAAGACAAGACGCTGCTGTTTTTTTTTTCATAAATATAATTTCACCGTCCCGACACCCAACGATTTCTTCATGGTCTTTCGAGCAACGTGAGCATAGTGTGCAGCTCATCTACAGGTGTTTGCGGCCAAAACGGTGCGACGGATCAGCACGATTTTTGCGTCAGAAGTTTGCGTCGGGCAAGTTTGTGAGTCCATTCCAGTCGCCATTATTCCTGAGCAACGCGGTAAGATTGTACTTCATTCATTCACTCAATCATCGTTGCCGCGGCGGAAGGACACACCGACGCACTGTGGAATATTTGGGTGTGTTTCGGATCAAAAATCTGTAGCTCCGTCAATTTTAAAGATAGAGCGATGTAATTTTGCACTAATATAAAGGAATATATAAAAATTCATATAAGTAATGTTTGGTGAATTGAAATTACGCGTAATTTTTTTTATTAAATAAAGAAAACTCACAATCGTTTAAAATGCTATATATTTATTGAAATTTATATTTTTAGTTATATTATCTTACCTGTATTTCTTAACACTAATTACTCAATTAACATAACTTATCATATTAATGATAAAATAAAATAAAAAATGGTACAGTACCTATAGCTATACATTATGCTAAACATAGGAATGAATCAAAATTTTCTTAATATTATTAATTTAACTAGCTATGTAATAGGGTTTCTTGTTAGGTTCATTGCTTCTTCATCTGTAAGCATTTTGATTATTTTTGCGTTATCAATGTGATTCAAAACGAAAAGCTTTTCAGAATCCAGCCAATTTGTGTTATTTTTTAAAAATATATTCTTATTGCGTGCTGCTTCTTTCCAGCGTCTATTAAACGCAGGGATGATAGTCTGTTGAATTTTACCAATTATAAAACATATATTGTCTTCTGATACTTGTTTTTCCTCCAAATATGTCGAAAGTGCCGCAGTCGTTTTACCGCCTTCTATATAAGATTCTATTAATTCACGTTTACTACAGTTAAAAGTAGACATTTTGAAGAGTAAAATAGCCGTACTATACGAAAATACCACTGAAATTGTAATGGAAACATATTTTGTTACCTCCCTTTATATTGTTTCAGAATGTGTGAATTAATTCAGATATCTATTTTCTCACGGAAAATGACACCAAAATGATAAAAACTTAACAATATAAAATAATCAATAAGTATTGTTAAATCAAGTCAACCACGAAACCGCAATTGATAGCAATTTCCGTTCCCTGACTAGGATTCGATTTTATCTCATATCTCCAAAGTTCGCAAAAAATCGCAGCTAATTTTTATATATGTTGTTGATAAGTAACTAAACTATCAATTAACATTAAATTCAAAGCACCGGTAAGCGCCGGTAAATGTTAAAAGCTTCGACGAAGTTGAAGAAAACCTTTTTTTTCCTCCATTTCTTCTTTAATTTTTTTTACGTACATATTC